>NC_028355.1:12954381-12959959 GCF_000741045.1 Vigna radiata var. radiata
TTTGAGCGGACGGTAGTGGAGAGCCCGGATAGACCAAGACAGTAGAAACATTTGGCGCCCACCGTGGGGCCGGAGGTTTATACCCAATGGTGACCACAAGAAACGCTAGCACTGAGGAGACGAGCGGGATCGTACGCGCTCTGGAGCTGAGNATGGAAGAGATGCAAAGGAGACATGAAGAAATGCAAAAGAAGCATGAGGAGGAGATGGCGGCCGTACGCGCCGAGTGCCTAGCCCAGCTGCGCCAGGAGAAGGAAAAACAGGGGGGAGAAGGTAGTAAGGAGGCCCACAGTAGTGCGCAGGGTCAGGGTGATCAGGGGAAAGGAGAGCAGAAGAATACCGGGGAGGAGGAGAAGGAGAGGGACGAGGAAAGTTTGGTATTGATTAAGTCGGAGGTGCCGTCAGTGCCAGTGCCATTCGTCCAAGCTGTAATGGACGTCCGTATCTCGGATCAGTTCATTCCCCCGCAATTCAAGATGTACGATGGTACTGGTGACCCCGACGCGCATGTCAAGTCGTTTACTAATGCCATGGCCTTCCGAACGGGAAGTGATGCCATCTGGTGCCGGGCATTCTCATTATCCCTCGAAGGCGAGGCTTTAGAATGGTTCAACTCCCTACCTAACGGCTCGGTAGAGAACTTCAAGGGACTAAGCAACATGTTTACGGATCAATTCGCCGCGTGCCGGCCACAGGACACTACTCTGGTCGATCTGATGAATATGAAACAAGGGAAGGAGGAGGCCCTTCGGACCTTTATGGAGCGATTCACCAAAACGCTCCGGCGGGTCAGGGGGTTAAGCGTGGAGATGGCCCTGCAGTATGTGATGCCGGCCCTTAGGCCGGGACCTTTTAAAGAGAGCGTCTGTCGTAATCCGCCTAAAACGCTGGAAGAATTGCGTCAACGGGCGGCGGACGAGGCCANGGTGGAGGAGATGAAACAAAACTATCGAAGGGAGATGCAGGAAGCGAAGGATAAGAGTGAGGGCAAACCGGGTCAATCGCAGCGGCCCACCGGTGCAAAAGGGCGGGAAGGCCCTCGGGTCCCCCGTTTCCCTCAATACACTCCTCTTAATGCTCCCCGGGCGCGGATACTGCAAGAAGCCTTAAGCACGCAGATTATACGTGCCCCGCAAAAACGTCCGACTCCTCCGGGAGCCGACAACGGCAAACACTGCCTGTATCATCAGAACATGGGTCATGACACTGAAGACTGCATGACACTCAAAGACCGGATAGAGGAGCTTATCCAGGCCGGACACCTGAAACAATATATAAGAAACCACCAGCACGAAACAGTCTCTGCTGCACGGCCGCCCCCTAGAGAAAGGAGTCCAAGGATGTCAACGGACAGAGGACGTAGAGACGTCCGCCCGCGATACCCGCGCGAGCACGACGAGCGCGGAAGGAATTCGGAGAGGCGCGAGGAGAGAAGCAGAAGCCGCAGCAGGAGCCGAGCGGGCGGAAACGGGGGGCCACTGCGAGGAATGATTAACACCATCTCTGGTGGATTCGCAGGGGGGGGAACGTCGTCGTCGGCACGGAGGAGGAGCATCCGCCACTTGCGGTCCATACACGCCGTCGATATCCCCAGGCGAACAATGCCTCCCATCACATTTTCCGACGAAGACTTTCATGCACCAGACCCTGAACAGGACGACCCCATGGTCATCACGGTCGAGATCGCGCGGTACAGAGTAAGCAAGGTGTTAGTCGACCAAGGAAGCTCGGTTAACATACTGTACTGGACGACATTCCGGCAGATGGACATCTCCGAAGACCTCATTGTCCCGTACGACGAACAGCTGGTGGGTTTCGCGGGAGAAAGGGTTGACACCAGGGGGTATCTGGATTTGTGGACTCGCATCGGGGCCGGACGAGAGGGAGAAGAGAAGAAGGTGCGATATTTGCTGGTAGATGCCAATACGTCTTACAACGTTCTCTTAGGACGACCATGTTTGAACTCCTTTGGGGCAATTGTCTCCACTCCCCATCTAACAATGAAGTATCCTACGGCTCGGGGAACGATATGTACCGTCCGCGCCGACCAGAAAGTGGCACGGGAATGTTATGCAGCTGGCCTCAAAATGTACCCCAGAGAAACAAGGCGGAGAATGGGTGGGGCAAGCGTCGCGATGGCCGACCTAGACCCCCGTACCAACACCGAGGACCGCCTCGAACCGCAGGGAGAAACCCAGCCAATGACAGTAGGAAAGAACCCTGATNAGGTCACCTTCATAGCTCGAGGGCTGGGGGAAGAGATGGANAAGCAGCTTCGGACGGCCCTTTGGCGTAACCGGGATCTTTTTGCATGGACGGCTGCTGACATGCCGGGAATCCATCCCTCTGTCATGGCACACCGTTTGTCCCTGTTCANGGAAGCCAGGCCGATAGCCCNAAAGAAGAGAAAGATGGGAGAAGAAAAGAGGCGAGCGGTGCAAGAGGAAGTCCGAAGATTGCAGACGGCCGGATTTATTCGAGAGGTTACTTACACCACCTGGCTAGCCAACGTAGTCATGGTGAAAAAGTCGAGTGGTCAGTGGCGAATGTGTACAGACTACACTGACCTCAACAAGGCTTGTCCCAAAGATTCTTATCCACTGCCCAGCATTGACGTCCTCGTAGACCGGGCGTCCGGACATCAGATTCTTAGCTTCCTGGATGCTTATTCTGGATATAACCAGATACCCATGCACGATCTTGACAAAGAAAAGACGGCCTTCATGGCCGATCAAGCCAACTTCTGCTACGAAGTCATGCCCTTCGGGCTCAAAAACGCCGGTGCCACTTACCAACGCTTGATGAACAAAATCTTCATTCACCAGATAGGTCGCTGTCTGGACGTCTACGTCGATGACATGGTCGTCCGATCGGACGAAGGGGCCCAACATCTGCGAGATTTGGAGGAAGTGTTTAAANAGGTGCGGCGGTATGGGATGCGACTCAACCCGGCCAAGTGCACGTTTGGAGTGGCGGCCGGAAAATTCTTGGGCTTCATGCTAACGTCCCGGGGAATTGAGGCAAACCCGGATAAATGCAGGGCGGTGCTGGAGATGCAAACCCCCCGGACGATAAAGGAGGTACAAAGACTAGTGGGTCGATTGACTGCACTATCCCGATTTATACCNAAGTTAGCGGAGCGGGCGGCTCCTATCCTGAAGAAGATGAAGAAAGCCTCAGCCAACAGTTGGGACGACGACTGTGAGACCGCCTTCCGGGCGATCAAAGACGTCCTTACCCAACCTCCCATCATGAACAGACCCTCCCCCGGCGAGGACCTCCAAGTTTACCTGGGGCTCTCTGAAACNGCGGTCAGTGNCGTCCTGCTGCAAGAGAAACCCACGCCCAAACTCATATATTTCGTCAGCCGGACACTGACCGACGTTGAAACTCGATACCAACAGGTGGAGAAAGTGGCCTTAGCCCTCCTCCATGCATCTCGNAGATTGCGCCAATACTTCCAAAGTCACCAGGTGGTCGTGCGCACCGACCATCCAGTCTCGAAAATTTTGCGGAAACCCGATCTAGCCGGAAGGATGATAGNTTGGGCAGTAGAACTATCCGAATTCGGCCTCAGATACGAGCCAAGGGGCTCCGTCAAAGGACAACATCTGGCGGATTTCGCAGCAGAAATACCGATGGTCGGCCATGAAGAATGGTTATTGTACGTGGATGGGGCGTCNGGCCGTACGGTTAGNGGCGCGGGCGTCGTCCTCGAAGGTCCCAACGGGTTTCTAATAGAACACTCGTTGATTTTCAAGTTCAAAACTTCAAACAACCAGGCGGAGTACGAAGCCCTACTGGCCGGGTTACAATTGGCCAAAGACATGGGGGCCCGCAAGGTGACCTGCCGCACCGACTCGCAGCTGGTAGTCGGCCAAATGAACGGTNANTTTCAGGTACGGGAGGACCACNTCCTAAAATACTATCACCANGCTTGTTCTTTGGTGGAAGGGTTCGATAATGTGAAAATCGAGCACATCCCCCGGGAACGGAACACCCGGGCCGACTTATTGTCCAAACTCAGTACTGGAAAGGAGAAAGGACAGCTCACGACCGTCATCCGGCAGGTCCTCCTGCAACCTTCGGTCGAATGTTTAGCTACCTGCACGAACAACACCACCGACTGGAGGACCGAAATCCGGAGCTTAATACGCAAGCAAGACGATGGAGAGGGCTTGTCCCCAGCGGACTCCAAACGGATCGCCCGGTTCATGATGATCGGTCACGATTTATACCGCCGCGGTTTCTCGTCACCTCTACTCAAATGCCTGGCAGAGAACGAGGCACAGTACGTAATGAGCGAATTACATCATGGAGTATGTGGCTTCCACACGGGCGGGCGAGCACTCAAGGCTAAAATACTACGAGCAGGATACTACTGGCCGACGATGGAAGCAGATGCGGCAGAATTCACTCGTCNGTGCAACCAATGCCAGGCCCATGCCAACAATCACCACACCCCCTCACAAAAGTTGCACACCATCGTTTCCCCTTGGCCGTTCGCTCAGTGGGGAATGGATATCGTCGGACCATTCCCCCCGGCCACCGGGCAGCGCAAGTTCTTGCTGGTGGCCATCGATTACTTTACGAAGTGGGTAGAGGCCGAGCCCNTCGCCACCATCACGGCCTCCCAGGTCCAAAAGTTCTGTTGGAAACTCATTTGCAGGTTCGGCNTGCCTCNAACGATCGTCACCGATAATGGAAGGCAATTCGTTGACCGAGGGCTGGAAACATTCTTCAGAGAATTGGGCATCAAACATGCCACAAGCTCGGTAGAACACCCTCAGACGAACGGACAAGCTGAAGCAGTTAACAAGACCATTGTCGCAGAGCTCAAACGAAGATTAGGAGATAAGAAAGGAGCATGGGCAGACCACTTACCCGAGGTCCTCTGGGCATATCGGTGCACCCCACACGGTACGACTGGAGAAACACCCTTCAACTTGACGTACGGTACCGACGCCATGTTACCAGTCGAATTGGGTGAACCGTCCTTGCGACGAAACATCGAGAATCTCCAGATAAACGACCAAGAGCTACGGGTCGAACTTGATACGATCGAAGAACGACGCGATCGGGCTGTGCTAAGGGCAGAAGCATGTCGGCGCATGGTGGAACGCAAGTACAACACCAAAGTCCGTCCGCGCCAGTTCCATGAAGGAGACCTAGTATGGAGAAAGGTCGGAGAAGCTCGACGGGTAGCAGCTCATGGCAAGCTCGCAGCAAAGTGGGAAGGACCGTTCAAGGTTGTAGAAGCTCTAGGCAACGGCGCATACCGCCTCACTCGATTGGACGGCCGGCAAGTTACCAACACTTGGAATGCGTCACATCTTAAACTTTATTTTAGCTGAGCATGTAGTGTTTCACACAATCCAAATTCAATGAGAAAGGAGAAAATTTCATTCCCACGCACTATCACCATCCTTCATTCATTTAAAGCCCAAGTGGACGAACGAAATTATCCTGTCCCCTTGGCCGAGAGCTAAAAGGTTAAAACCAAGGCCTCGCGCAAAAGTCCAAGTTGACGAATGGAATTATCCTGTCAACTTGGCCGGGCGGTAAGGGGTTAAGCCCG
>NC_028355.1:12960554-13045315 GCF_000741045.1 Vigna radiata var. radiata
AAAAAAATCCAGAAACACCAAAAGGTATATGATCGGCCGGCAAAAGTAAACAGCACAATCCACTGTTTACTTTCCGGCCAATACTGAATGGTCCCTAACTTAACAAAGTAAAAATGTAAAAACAAGAAAAATTATTCTTCAGGAGGATCGGCAGCAGAACCGATCGCCTCAACCCGTTCGCCGTCCCCTTCGGCATTCTCCTCACCTGCTTCGGCCTCCTCCGGATCCTGAATGTCCGTTAAGACGCCGTTATACACGTCTTTGTAAATGTCGAACCCAAGAGAGAGCGGCTTCTCGACCTTCAGCAGAACCTCCACTTGACGGATGGCCTTGTAAAAACCGTCCTCATGTTCCGCCACCAGACTATCATTCAAAGATATTATTTTATCTTCAGCTGTCTTAAGGTCCGCACGCGCTTTCTTCAGCTCGGTGTGCAATTCCACCGCCCGACCTTGAAGCTTCTCTTCCACTTCCTTCAACCTCACAACATCTTCCTCCAATTGCTTTTGGTTCTCTTCGGCGGCAGCCTTCGCCTTCTTTTCCTCCTCAAGCAGTTGGGTCGTTTTCTGAAGTTGCTCGGCCGACCGTTTCTTCTCGTCCTCTAGAGCCTGTCGAGCGTCCGCCAGCTCGNCCTCCAGGGCCTTCGCCTTCTTCTCCTCCTCAATCAGCAGCTTCTTCACCTCGCNGGATCCGCGAACATCCCCATGTTCACGGNTGTAGTCAATCATGGCNGCCGTCCGGTTAGCCATTTCGGANAGAGAGTCCAGCATGACTCTACCCGGCAAGGACTCCAGCAGAGCGACATAGGCCGGACCTCGGTTAAACTCGATAAACCGGCTTACATTGTAATCCGGGCTGAAAACGCCGCCCGGCAGAGGAGTAACCGGCTCCTTTCCTTCACGGCGATGTCGCTTAGAGGAGGATTTCCCCCCTTTGCGTGATTTTCGCTTCCGATGCCCCGATGTAGTAACGGGCGCGGACTCGGAGGGAATTTCCANAACCGGAGCAGCNGTCGCCGAGCCGGTCAGATNGACGAGNGGAGTGTTGTTGGATGGAGGGGGAACAGAAGTCNCTTCCCCTTGTTGGACGGCCACATTAGTGCTTCCGCTAGCCCCCACAGTAGGCCCGCGGACAGCCACTGTCACCCGAGCGGGAGGCGGTTTCATAGGCGGAGGAACGTCTTGGCTGGGCCCGGAACTAGCCGCACGGGCCGATGCTTTCTTTTTCATCAAGAGGAAATTGGATTGGCGGGGTCCGGGAGTCGCCATGCAGCCTGAGAAAAAACGATAAATTCAGCTAAGTTATCACCTTCGTAAAAGGAAAAAACGGAATAAATCACATACCGAGCGCTCTTTGAGCGCAATCCTCGTAAGGGATACAGTCGACAAGGCAACGGGCGGGGACGCGGCGGGAGAGGGTGTCAATCACATCCACCACACAAAAGTCTTCCATTTCCAGCTCCCGCTTCGAAATGGCCTCCATCTTTGTTGGGTTGTCCGTCCAATATAAGGGAAATAAAGGGTGGCCGTCCTTATCAAAAAAATCAGGACGGCCCGCGTCTTCAATAACCACTTTAAAGAATTGATCTTTAAAGTTTTTGAAGGACTCGGCGTACGGTTTAAACAGGGTGCGCTTCCCTACGGAAGATAAAGACACTAAGCCTCCCTTTGGATGAGGACGGACGTTGAAATAGTGAAGGAAGGACCGCACGGTTGGGGTGACGCCGGCCACCATACACTCTACCCCGTAGGCTTGAATAGCAGCCCAAGAGTTAGGGTGCAGTTGTGTAGGTGCAACATTCAGCTCCCGCAACACCCCGGCCTGGAAGTCGGTAAATGGGATCCACACGTGCAGTTGCGCAAACAAATTCGCATACATGAAGAAAAAGTCATTTGCGCTGGTGCCTTTCCCGTGGCAGACGCGCTCGTTCTCCATGCTGACAGCTACTCTTACCAAGCGCGTGTCTGCCGTATCTCTCACTAAATAGGACCGGGCTACCCAATCCTGGAGAGATGTGCGCGAAATACTGGACGGTTGAGTATTTGTGTCAAACCCGGCCCAGTCATACCCATCTACCCGGGGAAGCCCTCCCACCGGGACCAAAGGCGCCGGATCCACGGTCAAGCCCCCTCGCAATAAAAATAGGGGGGCTCCGTGGAAGATCCGTCCGCTGTTAACCGGGGCGGAGGACCCTTGAGCTATGGTCACCGCCTCGGCCAGAGCAGATGGCACGGCCGAATCCTCTTCCGCCGCCCGGTCTTCCGACGACGAACCGCTGGTTGAGCCGGACGAGCCAGTCGATGCCGAACCACTGCTGCCGCTACCCTCACCCGCGCCCCCGCCACGACCCGACGATTCCAGAGAAGACTCAACGCACACGACAACCATTTTATTACCTGAGCAAATGAAAAGAATAAAGCTCGGAAGGAAGAAATAAGGATGTAGCCGTAGCAGTCACCCCACTCCTATTTATAGAAAATTTTTTCAAAAACTACCTCGGATCTCCACCATTAATCCTAAACACGTTCAACGCTCCAGATTCAANCGACGCCTCGTCTCCCACCCACGATCCCGCCACGTGTGTTTTCCCGCCTAAAACTCCACCTCTACCTTTCCACAGTCTCGCCGCTCACCTGACTGACTCCTTTTCTGAAGCCCTTCGGCCCCTTACGACGCCTCGAGCTTGGGGGGCTTGTGTACCCTACATGACCGTCCGTCCACGAGACCCACCCGGACAAACAAGACCGGACACGCGAAGACCAGACCTGGGAATCCATTTTAATGCAGTGTACCCTACATGACCGTCCGTCCACGAGACCCACCCGGACAAACAAGACCGGACACGCGAAGACCAGACCTGGGAATCCATTTTAATGCACGACCGGTTAACACGACCGGCTGAAACCTCGCCCTGTCTTCGCGAAACGTGTATAGCCTGAGATGACGAACCACATGCAGCTGTAGTGTCCGCATGAAGGACTGCTGCTCGTTGACAATGAGACGGCCGTCCGGCGAAGATCAACGGAGATTTTTGGAAGCTGTACAGCGTTAAGGTAAAACCAGATTAACCTCAACAGGCTTGCAATTGGGCCTAGATTAAGATTCTGCTAATCACTGGCCCATAGAAAAAACTATAAATAAAAGTCAAAGGTGAAAGGTAGGTGGTTACATTGAATGCACATTTATGTCACTTTCTCTTTCTATCACTAATCTCTAAACCGAACATTGACTTGAGCGTCGGAGTGCTTTTAGCAGGTACCCGACCGGATANTTCCAGATCTCAGGANGGANGCACCGATCACGAGCGAACGGGAGATTTGAGCGGACGGTAGTGGAGAGCCCGGATAGGCCAAGACAGTAGAAACATTTTTGAGCGGACGGTAGTGGAGAGCCCGGATAGACCAAGACAGTAGAAACATTTTTGAGCGGACGGTAGTGGAGAGCCCGGATAGACCAAGACAGTAGAAACATTTTTGAGCGGACGGTAGTGGAGAGCCCGGATAGACCAAGACAGTAGAAACAGATTGTTTAATGTGGATAGACCTAAAACATAAATTTAAGTTCATCACAAAAAATATAGATTCATAGTAAAATGATAAGTTATACATTAATTACACATTTATTATTCTAACTTTCACATTAAACTAACTTTAGTATAAGAAAACCATTAATAAGTACCTATTGATCGATGTTGACAAACATGTAATAGTTGGGAGCAAGGAGTATTAGACGACTATCTTTAGAAAGAGATTGATGACCCTATATGCTGAAACATTTTGGCATCTATTATGAGACCGAACAACGACTTTGTAAACTTACATGGTGAACACAAGAGACATGACAAAGGAAAGTTGTCTCAAAGGAAACCTCAAACGACCAATTGAACCCAAGAGAAATGATGAGGAACCTACAAAAGAGAATGGATGAAATGCATAGTAGATATGAGGAAGATTCAAAAGCCTAATATGCACGGAGAACGTAGCCATGCGACGAGGTCGAAGTCATAAGAATCCAGTGCCTTCCACCCTAATGCTACCCGAATTGAGCAAACAACCACACGACGAACGTGATCGTACAATTTAAGAAAGCAATGAAGCTAGAAGGATCATAACTAATCCATGGTAACAGTGGATATGATCAGGATGTTCTCGTTCACCATAACCATTGTAGAGGCACCTTACCAGACAAACATCTCATAATGTTCGTGAGTCAAATAACGTTATATACGACAAGCAATGTTATCTGGTGCATGATCTTCTCCACCTTGTTAAAAGGGGAGGCCCTAGCTTGGTTCTCCCTACTACCGTCAAACTCTATTTACTGTTTCGCCACCATTCGAACAAAGTTTGGAGCACAATTTTTACAAGTTAACCTAACCACTTGACTTTGATTGCTCTGGTTAATGTTAGAAAGATAAGACTCTCTAAGCGTTCATGGAGCAGTTTGGAAAGGTGGCCCAACAAACATGGAACCTTAGCCCAAAGGTAGCTATGCATCATATGATCACAACCTTACAATAAGGACCCTTAGCAGATAGCTTATCCATGTAGCTTGCAAAAAACTAGACGAACTTAGACAAAAGGCACCAAGTTCATGCATGTGAAAGAAATGAGGGACTTCATGAAGCATATGCGAGTAAAACCCACATAAGGTGACAAAAAGGGTTTAATATACTAGTATCAAGGGCCCTATTGTGCGGTTTCCTATTAACCCCATTTAAAGGGGTTTCCTATGAATCAAGACCAAAAGAACATATCATGGGCCCCCATTTCCATCAATAAACCCCTTTAAATGCCCCCAAGCGAAGATTTTAAGGAAGCCCTCCATATAGATCTTATGCCTGCACCAAGAAAGAAATTGACTCCTCCAAATGTGGATGGAAATAGGCACTATTGTATTAGCACAACTTTAGTCAAACCACTAAGGAATGTGCTACCTTACAAGACAAGATTGAAGAACTTATCTGGGTGGGAGACCTAAAGAAGTTTATCAAAATCGAACCCTCATAGAGAAGTTCACCATATAGGCATCACTTGTATCGTAGCCCCTGATGAACATCCAAAACCAATTGGCACAGAGAATCATCTCGTTGACAAAGCCAAAGTAGAAGTCATAGCAAGGACCATCCATTGTGGGGTACATCAAAGTTAATGCTTATGAATAACAAATCTTTCTTGAAGTTGCCTATATAAAAAAGACCACATGAATAGGAAAAAAAACCAGAAATTGCATATACTCTTTCGTTGTCATTCTCTTGTGTCATATAACTCTTTGAAAAAGAAAAATCTTTGTAACGAGTTTTACATATATACATTGCAATGATTTAAATCCTCTCTAAGAGAGCTTATCTATCTGGAGTTGGTTTAGAAAAATAATTTGTTGTTTTTGGATAATCAAAAGTGAATTAAAATACTTGGTTGTTTAACTCAGGGAGAATTAAATTTTATAGCCAGTTGGACTATTTTATACCCTAACTGGTTATACGCGTTGTAAACCAGAAGTGATGAAACGTGTTGTAAACCAGAAATGGTGAAACTCGTTATAAACCAGAAGTGGTGAAACTTGTTGTATCTTTTCAAAGATAGGGGAACCCTTTAAGAGTTTTTAAAGGAGAATTGAACGTAGCTTAATTTGAGTGAACCAATATAAAAAAAAAGTCTTCTCTACATTATTTAATTGCTTTCTAATTTTTTTTTTCAAAATCTTTAAGTTTTTAACATTGTTTGCAGATCGTCTAACCCCTGCAAACAACGTCTAAAACAAAATTTGTTAAAAGATTTTTAAAATCAGGACTTCTTTGCATGGACAACCACTGATATGTTGGGAATTCATCTTGAAGTAATGTTCCACAAATTGACAATATTCAAAGAAGTTCGATCGGTTTCTCAAAAGAAGTGTCAATTGGAAGAAGAAAGGAAAAAAGCCACAAAGGTTGAAGTGTTAAAATAAAGTTTAATGTAAAATATAAATTTAAATAAATTTAATCTTGTTAAAAATATTTAATAAAAATATCAATATAACATTTATATATAAATTAAATTTGGTCTTAATTTGAAGAGGGGTGAAATTGTTCAATTTTAAAAAATTAAGATTGGATTTAATCAAAATAACAAATATACGAACTAAATTGAGATTTTTCACATGATACTTAGCGCTACAACGACTCATGACACTCTCACTACCACATCACATTGCCTCTACCACGTGGCACGACACTTATTTAACACATTGCAATTATTTAAGATCAATGGGTTGTTGAGAATACATCTTTAAGAGTGGTTCGGGGTAATTTGACATTAGTTAAGCCAAGATAAGCGAGCTTTGAGATCATTGAAGGGTTTAAACACTTAGAATTGACTCAAGGAGTGTCAAATTAAATGAATCAAACTCAAAAGGGGAAGTGACAATTTTTTTATAGTGTTGGGCACCATTGAGATAATGACTTTTTTGAGTTGGTTGTCAATAGGCAAGGGTTCTTCTTACTAGGCGACACCAAAGTCAAAAAGCTAATTGACTTGGTGTCGTTGAGCGCCAATCAGAGCCGTTGGGCACTAAAAACTCAATAAAATCTTGGGAGTTCCATAGGTTCTCTCGTTGGGCGACCATTGGACTCGTTGGGCACCTAGGTTGTCTTTGGGCACCAAGCCTAGAGTTGGGCGTCACTTAGTTGGCGCTAAGCGTTATTGTTCTAGGGACTCCTTTATTTGAGTTGCATTGGACAACATTAAGTGACGTTAGATGGTGGTGGGTGATTTTAAAAATATTTTCTAAACTTCATAATGGTTTGCTTGATGTGTATATGTATATAGAGGTTTGTGTATAAATGCTAGAAATGTCTAAAATCTATTAAGTTAATTTTTGTATAGATTAATAGGTTTTTGTTTGAGATAATGATCAATAAGGATGAAGTAAAGTGTAATTGGTTTTGGAGAAACGTATTTCATAGGAAGTTTCATTTGTTGTGTAAATAGAGAGAATAAACACAAATACTTAAAGAGGAAAAATAGATGACCTCAGTTTAGTTGATCGTTATCCGATGATACAATCCTATCCAGAAAATAGTATGATAATTGTTTTTATTTACTTCCTTCTGTAGTATAAACAAAGAAAATCAAAATCTAGCATATTGATGAGTCAATGAAGATTTGCCATAAAGACCCTAATCTTTGATAAAAACCTATGTTCGATGACAATAACTAAGAGCATTCTTTCTCAATGAATTCAAAATTCAAATATTTACTAACAAAAACTTTAGGCTCTAGATACCATATCAAATACAGTAAAACTAGATAAGATTAATCTTCCTTATATAGAAAATAAAAATAGAGTATTGTATTTATAATAATGTGTATGTAGGTTAAGCTCAAATACAAATGAATATGTAAAAATAACATAATTAACATAGGGAATATGTTTCCTAATTAATATAAAATTCAATATATCTAATAAAAGGTATCCATCATATGTAAAATGTTCCTAAGATTCAATATCAATGTTGTACCCAAATAATAGAGTTTAAAATAGTCTTTTATTATATGGTTTATATCTATAGGATGAGTTAGAGTACATAGTATTTTGATACACCATGTTATAATAATATATTATGTTCCTTTTGAATATTAGTTTATCCTCTCTCCTTTATTGGTTTGTTTTGTAATTGTATTCTTCTTTTGCAGTGATCACTTTATCAATGTGAGAAAATGAAAATACAAGTTTAGGATTGTTTTCTGAAAAATGTTAAAATAATTGTCTGGCTCATGAAACAATAATGTTCCTATCTTATATTATTATAGTGGCTTAATTCATCATTTCGTCCCTAGTTTCGGGTTTTCTGTTCAAAGTGGTCCTATCTTTTTAAAAAATTCAGTAAGGCCTCATATTTCGTAAAAAATGGTTCAAAATGGTCCTTTTGGCTTACGACGTTAAAAAGATGACAATGCAATTGCCTCTGTGGCCAAAAGTGAATGACGTGTATAATTTTTGCAATACGTGGCATGTTTGATATAATTGAAGGTGTAAATTAAAAGAAAAATGAATGATGTGAGCAAGGTTTAAGAAACTGGTGAAAGTGGTCTTCAATTAAAAGTGGCTTGGTGATTCCTTGAAAACGTAACATAGGTCAGGTTAGTGTTGTGGAAATCTCCAACTTGAAGATGCAACATATGGTTTCTCCTCCCTTTTTGTTTTGATTCAAGAATGTTTCGCAAGAAGGTGGATTTCATATTGTAGCCTTTTGTATATTAGTTTATCCTCTCTTCTTTATTGGTTTGTTTTGTAATTGTATTTTTTTTTTGCAGTGATCACTTTATCAATGTGAACAAATGAAAAATACAAGTTTAGGGTTGTTTTCTGAAAAATGTTAAAATAATTGTTTGGCTCATGAAACAATAATGTTCCTATCTTATATTAGGGCATTACTCCTTGTACCTTCCCACTTGCTCCCTACACCTCCCCATTCCATTTTTACCCTTTGCTCTATTTTTTCTATTTCTATTTTATCCTTTAGTAAAAATTTATATTTAAGAATTTAAATACAATAAACTAATAAAATAAAAAAATTAAAACAAAATAAGTACGTAACAAAATTATTTGAAAATAAAAAGTTAAAATTTAATTACTTATAAAATAAACTAAAAACATAAAAATAAAAAACTGATGTCGATATTCATTTCAGGGCCTGGACGTCTCTTCCTCAGCACAGACAACACAGAACACACACACAACACTACACAGAAACCTCAACAGAGCAACAAACCACAAACCTCAAGCAATAAACCCCAGAAAGCAACCCAATCCTAAACATTATATTACATACATTTAATAAAGAATCCTAAACAAGGGTGCTGAAAGATGTATGCAGCTTTGGTTTCTCGTTAGAATAAAGAATCACGGAGGATTCTACAAATCTCTCAGCTGCAGGTGGAAACACACTATGCTGGAAAATATTATACAGATCTGCAGAATGAGAATTTCCGTGAAATCTGCACCGAAAGTAGCTCTCCACCTGGACTTCTCCTCTCCCAAACTTCTTCTTAAGATGCCACCAATGATAAGGACAGTTGTAGCTAATCTCTGCACCAATCTAAAAGGAAGAAACGAAAAGAAACTAACCTCTCGAAACGAACGAAGCAAGAACCACCGCACCGCACCGCCACCCACCGCACCGCAACCCGCCGCATACACCGGCCGCAACGCAGCAAACACCGCCGCATCGCCTAACACACCCGCAGGCAGAAATGAAACCAACCAACAACCACTGCGTCGCACTGCCACACACTCGCCGCATCGCCACCCGCCGCACCGTCACCGTCGCACACACGAAAAGCCAAAAGCATCACGCCGCACAAAGGAAGAGACGACTGCGAGGAGGACTGGGAGAGTTGCAGAGTTTTTGAAAATGAAACTTCGTGGAGGGTGGGAATACGAAGGGAGGTGGGAATCTCTGAAAATGTTTGACTGAAGTAAGTAGAGAGTAAAAAGTTAGGTTAGGTTAACTTTAGTAAATAGGGTTCAAAAAGTAAAAACAAAAAATAAGAAAAGGTTATTTTTGTATTTAAAAAAAATTCAAAAAAACTAGGGGGTGGAGGATGGAATTTGGGAGGTTGAGGGAGTACCGCCCCTTATATTATTATAGTGGCTTAATTCATCATTTGGTCCCTAGTTTTGGGCTTTCTATTCAAAGTAGTCCTATCTCTTAAAAAAGTTCAATAAGGTCCTATATTTCCTAAAAAACGGTTCAAAATGGTCCTTTTGGCTTATGGCGTTAAAAAGATGACGATGCAATTGCCTCCGTGGCCAAAAGTGAATGATGTGTATAATTTTTGCAATATGTGGCACATTTGATATAATTGAAGGTGTAAATTAAAAGAAAAATTGAATGATGTGAGCAAGGTTTAAGAAACTGGTGAAAGTGGTCTTCAATTAAAAGTGGCTCGGTGATTCCTTGAAAAAGCAACATAGGTCAGGTTAGTGTTGTGAAAATCTCCAACTTGAAGACGCAACATAGGGTTTCTCCTCCCTTTTCGTTTCGATTCGAGAGTGTTTCGCAAGAAGGTGGATTTCAAATTGTAGCATTTTGGGGTTTCCTTTTCTTGTGTTTCAAATCTTGCAAATTTTAGGTATTTCAGATTAGGGTTTTGAATCAGGATTGATTTTTAGGTTTTGGGGTTCTTTTCTTTGTTTGCGAATTGTGTTTCCTTTTCTTAGGTTGATTTCACGTTTTAGACTTTGGTTTTCATTATCTTACAATTTGGGATTTATCCTTACCTTGCTCCCTGTTTTTAATTGCTTTGTGATTCCAGCGTTCAATGTGTTATGAATGATGACTCTCCTTTGTTTTTTGTACTCTCTATGCGTGAATGGACAAGAGAGAAAGGAAAAGATAATGGAGATTTTGGATGATGATCGTGTGGGTTTCGAGAGTGTTATTGTGTATGCGTTGAACTTGAAAAATGATGGTGCTGGAATTGTGTGTTGATTGTGGGTTCGGGATGAAGAAATAGGTAATGGGTTATTGTTTTTCTATTTGTACAGGTGAGATGTGATAATGTTTGTGTTAAAAGAATGGAGGTTTATGGTGATGATGAAGGTGAAGAAAACATAGATGATGAGCATGGTGAAGGAGAAGGGAACTTCTTCACTTCCTCCAACTTGCAATTAGTCATGGCACACAACAACAATTTAACGAGCAATAGCAAAACGATACAACCACAATTTCATTTAACCCTCTGTTAAACTTTTTCCACGTCATTAATTTTTATTTTTAAAATTTACATCTTAATTAACCTTAGTGTGCTTTTTGAAATTTGCAACTTAATTGACCTCAGTGTGTCACGTATTACAAAACTGGACACCTCATTCACTTTTGACCAAATGGACAATTGCACCGTTATCTTTTTAACGTCATAAGTCGAAAGGACAATTTTGAATCGTTTTTTTTTACGAAATATGGAGTCTTACTGAACTTTTTTAAAAGATAGGATCACTTTGAACAGAAAGCCCAAAACCAGGGACCAAATGATGAATTAATTCTATTATAATCTTATTTATTGAAAGATTATAGTCTTGAATAAGTTGTTTTCTTATAATTGTTTTATGGGTTAAATATGTTTTTAGTTTTTAAATTATCAAGCGAATTTTTTTTTAGTCCCCTTTTCAAACTAAGCTACATTTTGATCATTCTCCTTAAGGAAACCATAATTTTTCATCCTCCAAAACTAACAGCTTTTAAAAAACTGAGTTGGCTGACGGTGGTGTTGCACGCTGTAAACTTAGAAACTCTCCCTATCTTCACAACCACAGCCACCTCCGCTTCTTTTTATCCTCCATCACCAACAATGCTAAGGAAGATCACGAAGCGGCAACTACAGTCACGGAAATAATGACACACCACCATCTTCATCATCATCATTATCTTCTTTTATACAACAATAACAACATCAACCCTTTCTCAGAACAACACAAACTTCTCATTCTCCTTTCCATCCTTCACGTTTTGCAACATAACCTTCCTCGACAACTCCTTCCTTCGCAACGGCCTTGTCGATCCCATGCTCTCCACCATTGTCCCTGTCTCTTCCTCCGGCACCCTCTTCTTCAACCACTCATTCTTTCTCTCTCTCCACCAACTTCACATTCTCTGTCACCAACACCACCCCTTCCTCCACTTTCTCCTTCTTCCTCAACTCCTCCTACACCCTCCTCTCCCTCAATTTCCACCCCAACCAAAATCATCGCACCCTCGACCTTAACGTCTCCTCAAAATCCTCGATTACCAACTCTACTTCCGTTGATCTCAGCACCGACACTCCAATCACTTCTTGGGTTGATTATCACCACGCCGATAAGAAAAAGCTTCAATTTTTTCTTGAACTCCTCGTCATCAGCCACTTCTAAGCCTTAAAACCTTCTCTTGAGTGTTGAGTTGGAGTTTGAGACGAACTCGCACCTTTGAATCAATGGTTCTAGCAACCCTTCGAATGTTGTTTTCGAGGGCATTCCTGTTTCTTTTAATTCCAGTTAGGGTAGTAAGAATCATGGTAAGAGATTTTTGTTCGGTCTTTGTGTTGTCATTGTTGGTCCTGCTTTTTTCTGCATGGTACTTGTGGTTTTGGGGTATATTTCTTTTCTGAAGTGGCGTGGTTTGATGAAGAAGAAAGGTTTTGGAACAATGGGATGTTGTCCCAAAGAGCTTGGTTACAAGGAGGTGAATTGGCCACTAAGGGGTTTTATGCTTCAAGGGTAATTGGGAATTTTGGGACAGTGTACAAGGCTTTGTTTAAGTCTTCTAGGATAATAGCTGCAATCAAAAGGTCAAGACAGTATAAAGAAAAAACTGAGTTTTTGGCAGAATTATCAATTATAGCTAGTTTGAGGCACAAGAATTTGGTTCAACTCCTAGGTTGGTGTGTTGAGAAGGGTGAGTTGTTGCTTGAAACGCCGACATAACAATATCTTTTCTAGTGAGAGAAGGAAAATTGAGATTTGGTGGCAAATGGATGAAGATGTAAGGAAGAAGACGGAAGAAGAGAAAGAGAGAAAAGTTGGGAAAAATGTCAGAAAAAAAAAATATATGTGACATACCATTGTTAGTCACCTCATCTTTTTTTTCTTAACGCCGTTAGTTTTATAAAACAAAAATTTATAGTTTCCTTCAAAAGAATGATAAAATTGTAACTTAAAAGAGAGGCTAAGAAACTGTTTTATTAAAATGGGTATTACAATAATCAATGTATTGTTTTCAATTTATATATAAACTGAATTATGACGGTTTTTCTCTAACTTACGCATACATAAAATAATGTTTTAATCTTATTATTTTATTTAGAATAAGCAACTGTAAAGTTTTAATTTTCATCCAATTTTGCTGGTTTCAAGGAATATAATTTATACTTATATAAAATAAAATATTGGGATAAGAAGTTGTGATGAGCCAAGAAAGAGGACATTCGAGTTTGAAGAACGAGATTTGGGAAAAAGTGAAAGATAGAGAAGATGTATTTGAAATTCAAACTTTTGTCATTTTTCTATCTTGTCATTTACTATATTGTCCCTTTCCTTTCCTTTTTCCATTTTTATTTTCACGCTTGGTCTTCTCTCCCCAGACAGCATTTTCTCTGTGAAATTGATCTGCAAGATGGTGAATATTATAGCATCCAAATGGAGTGAGCCAATCTCAATTGGATAACGATCTGCCATAGGTTGAAATCAAAATGCTCACTTGTAACTCCTAAGGTTTTATATTCAGCCGGGGAATGTTGAGAGGCCCACAATCATTGTTAGGGTTAAACTAAATGTCCGACACGACAACATGAGTGTGTCTGAGTCTCACTCTACTCTGTAACATTGTATGACACTAAGAAAAGCACAAAAGAAAATTACTTCTTTGTGCTTGGATTATGCAGCAGGCTGTATTTTACATAATAGATTATGTAATAAAAGACATTACTTTTATTTCAAGATCGGTTGGACCTATTAAATCACTGATACTCTGACACTCAAATTTGGAAAATGAGTTTATGTTCTAGGAAATGTGGTTTAGCATCTTCTAATCATAATTTTGGCTTTGTTTTGTACATAATGTTACCAACTGTGTGATTTGTAACTCAGCGTAGATTGGCTGGCTAAGACTTTGTCCGAAAGAATTTCAGTGGAACATGTGTTGAACCTGGGCCGAGATATTTGCTGACAGAATAATCTCGCTGAAGGAATAATACCGGTAGCACTCTATCCAAATGAAAATTCATTTGTTTTCAGAAATATTCTCGAAGTGTTTTCAGAAATATTTTAGATTCATCAAGAAGGATTATTACATATTTACATGTCATTACTTGTTTGGTGGCGAAGATGAGTACGGAGATGCTCATAATTTATGTTACTAAATGGCCATAATTATCCATAAATATATATCTAGAGGATGACTCACAATGCATACTCTCCTACCTGTTGTGACACACTTAGTAAATTGGACAAAATTTAAGCATCGGCTCACTTAGCCATTAATGATGCTACTGAAGCTGTAGCTAATAATACAAGTTGCTTCTTGAAGCTTCTGATTTTTTTTTTCTTTTTGTAAATTTGAGGGTACAGAGTGTGCACCTCAATAAAAGCAGATACAAGAATTCTAATTAAGATGGAAGGGTTGGCAACTACATTGTACAGTGTAAGAGAACCTCTTTTCTGGAGACCAGAAGTTATGTCAATCTAAGCCTATATACCAACCGGAAATCAGGCTGTCATCCCTGCTCAACTCAGGAAAAATTCTGGGGGTATTGAAGGAGGGCAGTACTTCTTAGCCACATATTTGTACTGAAACACAAATAAATTGTGAGAAATCACTCAAAACATATCACAGATAGGAGCAACAAATTTAGCAGAAGCTGTTTACCTTGTGCTGGCTATATTTCTCCCTGATTGCTGGCAAATTTGAGTTAGAGCTGTTACCACATAGGCGGTGGAGATCCTTCACGCAAACACACAGATCAGAAGCCTGGTAGAGCGTGTAATGCTGCAATGTGGAATTCTGTTGCAGAAAACAGAAAAAGCAAGTCAAGTTTACAAAAGTTAAAATTACTAATCGATGGTGTGCCATGTTTTCGTTTTTAATAAACAGAAACAGAAACAGAAACTGTTTGATATAGCGCAGCTTACCCATGGTTTCGTTGAAGGGAAAAGTATAAATTTGGCCAGAAAAATTGCAGAAGCGGCTATAAGTGATGGAGCATAACAAAGCATACTGTACTCCAATAGAGACAATTCCGCAATATAGTTTGTCAAGCACTCAAGTTGCAGCGAAGCGACCTGAAAAAAGAAAAACAAATGAAACCACTTCAGAATTGGATTTCGTATTAATCATCATAGTTACTATAGCTTGGTACCTAGACATACATGTGCGCACTTTCTTTCCTTGTGATAAAAAAATTAAAAATATATTTTATAATTTTCTAATACTGATTATTAAAAATTATTATTAAATTTATAAAATAGTATCTTTACTGTTTGCAATCAATTAAGTTTAAAAGAAATATACATAGCGGGTGTGTGGCATGTATGCATATACAAGCCCACAGGTATGGTTTTGGTCAGTGTCTCAAAATTTACTGATGTCCGGAAATAAATAAATGCAGTGTGCGAAAACTACACAAAAGTGTTAGTTGATCGACAAATTTACAATTAGAAGCTTACGTTATTGGTTGAATGCTTGTTTGGGTCAGCTTATTTTTAAGAAACTGCCTCTTCCTCTTTAAAAGAAATTATCTCTGCTGTTTTGAAAATAAACAATTTGTTTTCCAAATTTATGCTGAACGCTGATTACACGTGTTAGACCCAGCCCCATTTACCGGTTTTTCTTTTGTTTGGTAGTTTTCATTACGAAAAATTATAGTTTGACAACGTATCATCTCCCTTAATTACTTCACACATTGTTTTTATCCAAATTCTTATATTCAAAATCAACGTTATAAGAACAAAATTATTTAAACGTCCAAACTAAGCAAAGAAGGTACCTCGTCGACTCCTTGAGCTGCACGTACAAATCTTCTGTAAATAATACCGAGAATGACAATGGTTTTATATTAGAACGGCTTCAAATAACTTCAAACATCAATCTCATATTCATCCCTTATAAACTACAGTACCTTAAGAAACATTTTACCGTTGGGGCTGTCATTTCGAACTTGAGAAAATTTAAGACAGCAGATTCCATCTGCAAAACCTGCAATGATTCTGATTGAGATGTATGCTCCTCAACTACATATACATAAACAACTCGAAGCCCCAAAAGAATTCAAACCAAACCTCTTCTTTGAAGTACGTGTTATCAGTAATGTAACAAAATTCCTCCACCTGAGGTGCACAAATCTCCTCATATTTACTGCGAACAAATTCCCAAAACCAACATATTGCTGCATTACTACCTTTGTTTCAAAGCTATAAGCAACAATACTAGAAACCCATTAATGAGAAAAATTAGAGAGACTTGTATGACTCCTTACGAGGCAATCATCATGGAGGCAACACCAAGTAATTGTAGCCTTTGTCTGTTCATCACATTTCCTGAAAGATAACGATCAATGTAGTTTACCGTCAAATACAATGTATCGGGTACTAGTCTATACTCTTCAGCCACCTGCAATTAGAAAATTAGTTTAGCATGAAGCCATATACAAAATCAGGTGTGGCACTGAACTGTTAGCGGAAAGAATAGCAACATTCCCCCAAGAATAAAACATTACCAAAATATTCCTATTTGCAATATAATAATGTTTGAATTTAACATGTGTTAGCTATCAACAAACATCAATTACCTCCACAAGCCAGTCAATCAATATTGCACGCATGCTGGGGTTTATGTCCTTCTGAATTCTCTCCATGAAGTCTGTGGAAGGCCTTTTCTTTGCCTAATATTTCAAAAACTGGAAAAAATTAGACCAATGCCAGATTCAAAAATAAAAATTTTAATAGACACACTGGACGTGCTCATTCTGATCATAAAACCAAAAAAACAGAGCTCACTGAATATATTTTTCAAATGTAGCTTAACTTTACCTCAGATGCACGAAGGTGCTTGTAGATATCACAAGCAAAGGATGCACAGAGCTGAGGATCAGCGAAATTGTTATCAACATTGACAAACTTGTCCCCTTTTTCCAACTCAACAAGTATGTCTCTACTACAAATGTTGCCTGCAAACACAACAATCAATATCAACAAATTAGAAGCCACACATTTAATTAAAAAAACAGACTAAATAGTTATATTTCTAGTAGAAGTGAACAAAATGAAACCTGATTCGGTAGAATCAGATATGTTGAGATTGCTGAACGTCTTCCTCTCAATTGAATCAACAGCCGCCACATCACTATTGTCCACATATTCAATGTCAGGACTCTTGAACGAATCACAAGAAGACATCGACTCATCCATGGAAACCGACATTGCATCTGATTTACAAGGTGAAGCATCGAGCACCGGAGGGGGAACAGTAACAGTGACAACAAGTGGAGGAGGAGGAGGAGCTTCATTCCTCGGAGGGAGAGAATTAGCCTTGGGAAAAACAACTGCATTAGTAGGTTTGACATTCGGCAGCGTGGGCCTTTTGTTGCCTGAGAAGGGCGGAACAACAACCTCTTTCTTCGTCTTCGCGAGTTTAGCTGCGCACGGGACCTAGCAATGCGAAATTCGCAAGAAGAAACAGTTAATGATATTTGCGGAGTATTAATTTTGCGGAATTAGTTGAAAGAGGAATTAGTACCGAAGAGGAAGAGTTGCGGTGAGCGACGGTGTTGGTGAGGTTAGAGAGAGGTGGACGCTTCTTTGGCACGTTTGTAGGAGCCGTTAAAGAGGAGGAAGAGGTGGTGGATGCATGGCGCTTCGCCAAAGACGACGTCGTCGAGGAGGAAAACGACGAACGACGATTCTGTGTGGTCATTTTGAATTTTGGCTTCCTTGCCTCTTGCTGTGTACAAGATTCAAGAAGGAGGCAAGAAAGAGAACGTTACTGTCTTTTCTGCTTTAAGCTTCGAATGCTTCTTTGTTTTCGAGAGAGACTTTAGCAGCGAAAAGAAAGAGAGAGAGAGGGTGTGCGCGAATGTGAGTGAAATAAATAGAGTGAATTTATTTATTTATACAATTTAATAATGAGGCGGGGAAGAAGAAGGTTTGAAATGGGGAAGCATCTGGACCGTAGATCAGGGTTTGATGAGGAGCGGGGGGCGCACATGCGGGCCCCGCTTCTGCCTATGTTTTCAAATTCGTTTTAACAGCGCTCTGCCGTTCTGTGATCTGATTGGCTGCGACGGCCACGTAAGCATGGAGAGAAGCAGAGAATTGGAGCTTTGGGTTTGAATTTGAATTCAAACGGTCACTGAATCTGTCGTTTGCAAGTAGCGGACCCAAACCAGTCCCAATTCCCAACCATGATCGTGCAAATTGTTAATGAAAATTTTTCCAATTTTGCTCCACATTTCAAATTTCTTCTTCAAAACACCATTTAAAACTTACCTTATTCAATGGAACAAATACTATTTTTAACACGATAATAATGCCATTTTTTGGACGTAAAATGTTGAATCACAGCTATTGAATTTGGTAAGTAATGCTAACGAGTACCACGAATTAGTACTGATATTCGTGATTTGGAGGAATGTGCTAGAAAATCAATTTCCATGATGCCTCTTGAAAAATAACTGTCGATTTTTTTGTGCGAATTTCAAATTTGTATTTGGAAATGGAATGTTACGTAATTTTAAAATTGTCTCTTTTAAGGGAAGAAAATATTTGTATTTTCTTGCACTATACAGTTGTTGCTGCTCAGCGTTTTAGTGCATTTGGCGACTTAATCACACGCAAACAAAATAAAACTAATGACAGGGTTCAGGATTTCGAGGATTGTGTTTGAAAATCAATCACATGCTCTTCAAAAAATTGTTAATTTAATTGGTCAAATTTCAAATTTCTGATTAAAGAAGTATCCGTTTTCAAATTTAATATGAGCAAATTTCGAATCTATACTTGGGATAGGCTACCCAAGTTTAAATCTCCATTATTTAAGGAGAGAAACTCTTCAGCGTGATGGTGCTTTTTTCACCAAAAAATAAAACATGCCACAACATAAGTAGAACTTGCTTTTTTCAAGATAAAAACATAAAAAAGGTCGAATATAAATATATATAGATTTTGGTCATGTAATAAAATGCAAATAAAATATAAATGGGAGGAATCATGATTATTGTTCTATGAGATAATGTTAAATAGTAATAATAATTCAACTAAATATATTATTCTCATTTGTTTATGATCGTGCAACAATATCGTAAAATAAATAATACGCATGAGTTTAGATTTAACTTTACTAAAAATATAGGATCGTAAAAAAAAAAAGTTCATAATCGTGGAATCGTAATATATAATTAAGAAATTAACAATTTGGGTGATTGTTTTGAGTTTTCAATTTCATTTGAAGATGCGTATTTAAAACACAAAAAGTAATCAGATAAATAGGATTTTACTTGGGTTTTTTTAGATGTTTTTGATAAATTTTTAAGTTTTAAAAGTGATAGAAAAAATATATTATTCTCACATTTTAGGTTGTTCTTTCACCCCCTTATATCACTACTTAACCGTTTAGTAATAATAATGATTTGTTCGAACATTTTATCAACTGCTGACTATCTTATCTATGACTCATCATATGATTATACTGTATAAATAGTATGACCATAAATTCATATTTTATCCATACAATTTCATCAATTTGTAATATTAGTTGCATAATTTAATTGTAGATTTGGTTTTCGAATTTTAATATTAAGTTTTTTTTAGAACATGATATTTAATCTAATTTCTAACCAAAAAAAAAAATATTACAGTGATAACATGTGTTATAATTTATTATTATATCTTTATACTAATATGTTACGCGAATAAATAACATTGGAGTTAGAATTTGGAAAAAAAAAAAATACATACGAAATGTAAACCAGAATTGTTTAATTTTAAAAAACTGAACGATTAAATGTGTAATTAATTTTTTTACAAGCACTAAAATTGCATTTTACAACATTGAGTAGACAAAAGGGTGAAATTAAGGTAACAGTATTTTGTTTTTTTTAACAAATCGTATTTTCAATAACTTATAATAATGATAACAGTAGTAATAAGGGGAAAGAAGTTTGGTATAAAAAAATTCTAACCAAAAAAAGGATTTCTTTAATAAATATGTATTAAATGACTAAACATAAAAAGTTAACAAACATGGATAAATATTAACTCAATAATAGAAACATCACATTTAAAAATGGAAATATATTAATTTGTTATATAAATAAGGTGAGTGCGTTTTGTAATGATTTAAAACATTAAAAGAGTAAACATATAAGTTTTTTATAAATATTACTACATTTTAGCATATACTTAGAAAATAATTTAAAAATTATTATAAGTAGAATTATAGACATTAAATATTAAAAGCATATTTAAATGTGTGTTAACTTACCCATTTTTTTTTCTAAATTAGAAACATTAAAAATCTTGGATCTTAAGTTACAACACCATAGCCAACTGTAATATTCCATACTGTGATTGAATAAAATTTCAAAAATAAATACTGAAACTAAATGTCTATTAAAAAATCATCATAATGACATCTACTCATTTATTTATTTAATAAATAGTTCTAATTTATTTGTTTAATATTGAGTAGGAAACAAAATTAGAACTAAATTATGTGGATGTTAATGTAAGTTTGCCACGTGTTTTAGTGTACTTGATAACATTTTATTTTATAGTTGAAATTTTAATCTAGGAAATTATTATATTTTAAAGTAGTTGTAAAATAAATGAGATGGTGGACATGAATTGAACATTTTAAGAGTGAATTAAATGTTATTTTTTAAAGGGATTTGAAAATAAGTGAAGATGTATTACACATAATAAAAAAATATTTTAATTAATAGAAAATTAAAATTATTAAAATATCTTTGGTGATAAAAATAATATAAAATGATATTTTAGAATTATGACTTTTTTAACAAAATTTATTACATATATTGAAAAAATAATAATAATAAATAATTAATACAATAATTTTATAAATATATAATAGTGATAAGTGATATTTTTGTATTTATATAATAAATTTAAATGTCATTGTTTTTATTAAAATTACTGTGTTTAGGAAAGATAATCAATTTCTGTGTTATTTAATTTACATTGATGAGATGTAACATTAAGAATCTTGCAGCTAGAGCTGTCAAAACGAGTAACCTAGCTCGATCTGACCCAGTTTACCATAGGTTGGTCACTTAATGAGTCAACTCAACCCGATTCATTTATTAGCGAGCCAGAAAAATTCAAACCCTGTCGACCTACCACGGGTTGATGGGTAAACGGATTGGCTCACTAACTCACTTAAATACAATTTTTTTAAAATAAAAAAATTATAAACTTTCTATAATTTAAATCTAAACAAATTTCACTTCTAAATTTCACTCCCAGAGTGTTTAATTAATTTTGAAAATATGGAACTTAAATAATTATTTCAAGCAAAAAAGTAATAATAAATATTTTTTTACAAAATTAAAATTAAATTTTAATAAAATAAAATTAGGTAGGTGGGTTGGTGGGCCAACTCGGCCCACCACGAGTTCAACCCGCATGAGCCGAGTTTAAATGAGTCGGGTTGAAACCTGACCCGCATAAAGAAAATATATTTTTTCAAACCCAAGCAGGGCCGAACCCGTGGTGAGCCAGGTTGCCTCGCGGGTTGTAATCCATTTTGACAACTCTACTTGCAGCATAAAGCATAACAAAAACTAAGCATATCAAAACTAGAACAATTAAATCAACAATTTTTACTATGAAATATTATATTAATATTAATATTATTAATAAATGTAGACGATGAAATCTATAATTCATTAAAGAGGTTTGAAATTTAACCTTGCAGTTTAGGAATTGTAAAATAATATCAGGTTAAATATGTCATTTTAATTTTTTTCCTTTAAATCTCTACATATAAAAGGGTGATAAAAAAAACCTTATATCCTACAAATTATTTGAATTTGTTGTCTCCAAATCACTAGATGTAGGTGAATATGATGCACGTGAGGAACTAGATGTTGAAGACACTCAAGAAGCTCAAAACTTTATTGTTACAAAAACAGAAACTGGTGCAAAACCTCTTAAAGATTGGATAGTTCCTAAAGATGTGTCAAAAAGCAACATTATAGGTGATATTACAAAGGGTATGTCTACAAGAAGACAACTAAATCAATTATGCACGAATGTGGCCTTTGTATCGCAAATAGAACCAAAGAATGTTAATGATGCGTTGAAATATGAAAATTTGTTCTTGGCAATGCAAGAAGAATTGAAAAAATTCAAAAGGAACAATGTGTGGGAACTTGCTCCAAGGAAAAATATTGAACAAGTGATAGGAACAAAGTGGATTTTTAGACACAAAATGGATGATTCAAGAGCTATCATTAAGAACAAAACAAGACTTGTGGCAAAAGGATACATCCAACAAGAAGGCATTGATTATGATGAGACTTATGCACCTGTACCAAACTTGAAGCAATAAGAATTCTACTTGCCATTGCATCAATGCTTAACTTCAAACTTTATCAAATGAATGTGAAGAGTGCATTTCTAAATGGCTACATCAAGGAATAATTATTTGTGGAACAACCGCCTAACTTTCAAAAAGAGTGAGTGACAGCCCCTAAGTCTCAAAAACCAAGACTTTGAAAATTTCCCAAATCTTTACACCAAACACCAATTTAGCAAGGTTCACCTCCAAACTTAGCTAACTTGAAAACCATTCAAATTAAAAATTTTGTTGCACCAAGATTTTGATACTGGTCATTTGGGGATATAAACAGTGCATTCTAGTCCCTAAGTCTTAAAAACCATGACTTTGAAAATTTTCCAAATAATGCCACCCAAAACAAACTTAGCCAAGTCTCACCACCATACCTGGCTAACTTAAAACCCAACTAAATTGAAAAAATTCTTGCACCAAGATTTTTACGATAGTAACTTTGGGATATAAAGAGTGCACTCCAGTCCACAAGTCTCAAAAACCAAGACTTTGAAAAAATCTCAAATTTTGACACCAAGCACCTACTTAGCCAAGTCTCACAACCAATCTTGGTTACCCTTAAAACCAACCAAATTGACAAATTTCTTGCATAAAGATTTTGACACCAGTTATTTGAGGATTTAAAGAGTGCATTCCACCCCTAAGTCGCAAAAACCAAGGCTTTGAAAATTTTTCAAAACTGCCACCAAGCACCACCTTAGCCAAGTCTCACCACCGAACGTAGCTTGCTTGAAAACCAACCAAATTTACAAATTTCTTGCACCAAGATTTTGACCTTAGTCATTTCGGGATATAAAGAGTGCATTCCAAATGTAAGTCTAGAAAATAAAGACTTCAAAAATTTCCAAATCTTGCTACCAAGCACCAACTTAGTCAAGTCTCACACCAAGCTTCACTAGCTTGAAAATCAACCAAAATGACAAATTTTTTGCACCAAGATTTTGACAGTAGTCAATTGGGGATAAAAAGAGTGCATTCTTGCCCCTAAGTCTCAAAAAGCAAGACTTTGAAAACTTTCCAAATCTTGGAACCAAGTACTAACTTAGCCAAGTCTCACCATCAAACTTGGCTAGCTTTACAACAAACCAAATTAACAAATTTATTGCACCAAGATTTTGACACTAGTCATTTGGGGATATAAACAGAACATTCCAGCCCTTAAGTCTCAAAACCCAAGACTTTGAAATTTCTCAAATCTTTGTACTAAGCACCAACTTAAGCAAGTCTCATCACAAAAAATTTGCTAGCCAGAATACAAACTATATTGAAAAATTTATTGCACCAAAATTTTTATAGTAATCACTTGGGGATATAAACAGTGCATTTATGTGCCTAAGTGTCAAAAATCAAAACTTTGAAAACTTCCCAAATCTTAACAACAAGCACCAACTTAGCCAAGTCTCACCATCAAACTTGGCTAGCTCGCAAACCACCCAAATTTAAAAAGTTATTCCACCAAGATTTTGACACTAGTCAGTTGGGGATATAAATAGTGCATGACAACACCTAAGTCTAAAAACAAAGACTTTGAAAATTTCCAAATCTTTGCACAAAGCATCAACTTAACCAAGTCTCACCTCCAAACTTAGCTAGCTTGAAAACCATTCAAATTAACAAATTCATTGCACCAAGATTTTGATATTGGTCATTTGGCGATATAAAGAGTGTATTCCAGCCCGTAAGTCTCAAAAACCAAGACTTTGAAAATTTTTTAAATCATGCCACCCAACACTAACTTAGCCAAGTCTCACATCCAAACCTGGCCAGCTTGAAACCCAACCAAATTGAAAAATTTCTTGCACCAAGATTTTTACGATACTTGTTTTGGGATATAAAGAGTGTATTCCAACACCTAAGTCTCAAAAACCAAGACTTTGAAAAAATCTCAAATCTTGGCACCAAGCACCAACGTAGCCAAGTCTCACCACCAATCTTGGCTAGCCTTAAAACCAACCAAATTGACAAATTTCTTGCACCATGATTTTGATACCAGTTATTTGGAGATATAAAGAGTGCATTCCATCCCTAAGTCTAAAAAACCAAGACTTTGAAAATTTTTCAAATCTTGCTACCAAGCACCACCTTAGCCGAGTCTCACCACCAAACGTACAAAATTTTTACAGTAATCATTTTGGCATATAAAGAGTGCATTCCAGTTCCTAAGTGTCAAAAACCAAAACTTTGAAAACTTCCCAAATCTTAGCACCAAACACAAACTTAGCCAAGTCTCTTAACCAAACTTGGCTAGCTAGAAAACCACCATAATTGAAAATTTTCTTCTAC
This sequence comes from Vigna radiata var. radiata, assembly GCF_000741045.1. NCBI lineage: Eukaryota > Viridiplantae > Streptophyta > Magnoliopsida > Fabales > Fabaceae > Vigna > Vigna radiata. The sequence continues at coordinate 12,984,940 of NC_028355.1, forward strand.
CAAGATTTTGATACTAGTCAGTTGGGGGATATAAAGAGTGAATTACAGCCCCTAAGTCTCAAAAAGCAAGACTTTGAAAATTTTCCAAATCTTTGCACCAAGAACCAACTTAACCAAGTCTCACCTCCAAACTTAACTAACTTGAAAACCATTCAAATTAACAAATTCGCTAGACGAAGATTTTGATATTGGTCAATTGGGGATATAAAGAGTACATTCCAACCCCTAAGTCTAAAAAACCAAGACTTTGAAAGTTTTCCAAATCATGTCACCCAACACCAACTTAGTCAAGTCTCACCTCCAAACCTGACTAGGTTGAAACCCAACCAAATTGAAAAATTTGTTGCACCGAGATTTTGATACCACTTATTTAGGGATATAAAGAGTGCATTTCACTCCTATGTCTAAAAAACCAAGACTTTGAAAATCATATCTAGAGTAAGATGTTTCAAGATCCTCTTAACGCAAAAAACGGTACCAATTAAAAAATTTGACATTTAAATCTTGCGAAATTTAAATAAAATTCTAACTTCAAAAAAATATAATCCAATTACAAAATTCCAAAATTAACAAAATGAATCAAGAAATAAACTTAAATCCAATTATATTATTTCTGAAATTTGATAACTCAAAACTTTAAATAAAAAATTGCTCCTACTCTCGCGTCTCTATCATGCATATGGAGTATTTGCTACATTCCCTGCTCCCGTATAACCAAGGGTCATACAATCATCGCAAGACACACACACAACCACAAGCACAAATAAATATAGGTAAGCTACCATAACACGACCAATAACAATAAAATATGTACATGACAAGTAAACACAACTTAATAAGTATCATTCATCTACAGTGTTACCCTTACTCACATAATTGTTTCTACATCATAAACATAATCAAGATCAGATGTACCTCCATTAGAATTAACCTCATCATGAATCCTTCATCATGAATCACACCATGAGGCTTCACAATACCATAACTCCATAGTGAAAAGAATTAGTGACACTCTTGTACCTTACCTCAAACTTGTAGCTTCCCCACAGGTCCCATGTAGCCTCTCCTACAGGTCTGCTCGAGTAGTCTCGCCTACTTGGCTAAGGAACATGATAAAGAATCTTCAAGGGGTACGAATTTGAGAACAAATCCTCTTCAAGAAGGAGGGTATGTTTGAGGACTATCTCCTGAAACATATTTGAGAAGAACCTGAAGAAGGACATTTCGAATTCAAAGGATCTATGACAAGGTCAAAAATCAAAACATGTCTTCTTGAATCTTAAATCTTATAATCTTCCATGAAGAGAAAATTTTAAAGAACGTCAAGATCATGAGCACAATTGAAGAATAATTTAGGAAATTAAATAAATTATATTTATTTATTTTAATTACAAACAATTTGTTTCTATTTTTCAAGTTATTTTTAGACCCAATGCCATTGGACTTTCTTTTAGGGTTGCTTAGGTGCCTTAAACATTTATACGTGTATATAGGGGCACCAAATACATATGTAGATTTTGGGGAAGTCATAATATATGCATTGCATTTTTTAGAGTGGATTCTCTTGGTTCTTGGTTTAGAACTCTGATTCTTATTAAAGATTAACATCTTTGTGACGAGTCTTCCTTGACTTATCAATTTGCTATATTGTGGAGTCTCAATCTCTGTCTTATTTCGCGTTCTTCTCTGGTTTATTTTTATTGTGCCCTTGAGGATTCAAATTCAGAAAAGATCGTACTCTTTCCTGAATAGGATCATATCATCTGAGAAGAAGAACATAAAAAATAAGAAAATTAAAAACTCAAAGGAATTGGGTTTTGGGTTTTTTTTTTTAGTATGACAGAAAATTAAGATAAAAGAGGATATTCAAACCAGAACCTTGCTCTAGATACCAGATGATATGATCCCGTCCAGGAAAGAGTACAATCTTTTCTAAATTTGAGTCTTCAAGGGGCACAATAAAAATAAATCAGAGAAGAATGTGGAATAAGACAGAGGTGAGAATGCCACAATCTAGCATTATAAGTCAAGGAAGATTCGTCACAAAGATGTTAATCTTTGATAAGAATCACAATTCTAAGCCAAGAACCAAGAGAATCCTCTTTAAAAAAATGCAACACATATATTTTCTTAGAGAGGATTCCATGATTAGATGTTCCTTTGCAAGAAACCCTGTGAGTCATGGAAGGAGCAAACACATAGAAGTGAAGTGTCACTTCTTGAGGGACATGGTGAGCAAAGGGAAGCTAGAGTTAGCCTATTGCAAGGCCAAATGAAAGTGGGCGGATCTTTTCACAAAAGCACTGAAGATTGACAACTTTGAGTATCTAAGAAAGGAGATTGAGGTTATATCTCTTAAGGCTTGAATTAAGGAGGAGTGTTAGGAGATTATAACTCAAGCCTCCGATTGTTAGTTTTTTTTTTAAAAAAAATTTGTTATTTCTGTTTTTTTCCTTTTGTCATAGACTTGTATAAATACGGTACACCTCTGGTTCAAACTACGCATTCTAATATAGTTTAGAAATTCACTTTCACTGTTTTGCTTTTCATCTCATTAAGTCGCTTGGTCGCATTGTGCCTACGCTCGCGCCGGTCGGCCACATCGTGCCTACGCTTATGCTACTTGGTCGTAACCGTTCGGTCGCTCCCACACATCGCTCGGTCACGGTCGCTGCTCGTTTAAACCATCCTTCTCTTCCTTTTCTAACATGCACTACTCACGCAACTCCGAAAACCTTCACGGAGTGTAACTCTGAAAACCACCACAAAACACAAAAATCTCAAGCATCAGAACCCAAAAGAATTTTTCCCAATCAAAACCTTAACCTTCTCAATCGGAACCCTAATTCCAATCAGGAAAAACCAGACCTGCAAAGAAGATCAAAACCAACTCAAACGCGAAACAACAATCCAAAAATTTGGTGAGCACCCAAAACCCTAACTCGCAAAATTGGATGAGGAGGATAAGAAGAATAAGTCCTCTGTCCTTGCGCCGCGAAAAGCTGCCACCGCAACACACACCGTTGTGAAGCGAACATCGCGCCCTCAACACGACTCTACCGCTCAGTCGTCGCGCTCTGGCTGACATCATTGCGCCAACGATGATCCCTCCAGATTGGTTGCCCACGAGAAAGAGAGGAGAAAGAAGTTGGAGTTTGAACCCTCGCATAAGTTGTAGGGTGCCCTTGTCGTGCTTTAGCCACTAAAGTTGCGTCTGCCGCGATGAAGAAAAGTGCAGAAGCCTCAAGCTTCCAGGTTTCACGTGATGAAGAAAAAAAGAAAAAAAAAGGGCAGGATGAGGGCAACCTGTGTGGCCCTTCGGAGGAGATAAGGGTTGGACACTTAATTGGGTTCCATTGGTTCAACCCAATTGGAAACAAAAAGAGAAAGAAAAAAAAAACTCTAGGCTTTAGGAAACGATTCGGTCACTGATTAAGGATTTAGTTTTAAAAAGGTTTAAATGCTTACTTGGTCCGTAAGTTAAGTGATTATTTTTAGTTTAGTACCCGATTTTAAAAGTGTAGATATTGGATCCGAAATTTATAAAAATTGTATGAATGAAGTTCTACCTGTTAAGTGAGTAGTAACAACGTTAACTCCACGCTGACGTGGCTGCATTTTTTTTCTCTATGCTTTTCTCTCTTTTTTATTTCTCTGAATATTAATTAAAAACACGAAAGTGAAACACATCGTGTTGTGTGCACATCATGTTGCATACTTTAACATTAATTAGAAGAGAAACACATATTGTTGTATGCACAACAGCACAAAAACAACAAATCGAGGCAATTAATTAAATCGGGGCAATATAATAATAATAATAAAATAATATAATAATAATAATAATAATATTAGTAACATAATTTAATAATATAAATTACATTATAAATTAATTTAAACGTAAACATATTTAAATGTAAATTTAATATGCATGTTATACTACTTTACCAAATAAAATATCATCATTAATACTTTTAATAACTACAAAGTCACTTACTATATTTAAATTGATTGATTAATATTGTGTACACTTGTTTCTCCTGTAGGAAAAACTCTCCAAGCTCAGGAACCCCAATGGCTCTTCTAATTCCACGACTGCAATTTGCTCCAGCAACAAAAGCTTCTCGAATCTCATCCACAATTCCCTTTTGTCTAGATACTCCCTTTTGTCCAAATATGGAAACAACACTAGTAACGACACATCGACCCAGATGAAACAACAATCATATTTGGAACGAAAAGCAACGTCAGGATCCTTGAGCAAGGTTGTGAGGTAAGTGTTAGAGCCACCAACGATAATGAGTAGGTGTCCATTTTGAACGATTATCAAGAGCGAGAAGGACATGGTTGCAGAAGTCATGAATGATGAAACCGTAATCAAGGTCGTCAATGATGGCAAGAAGATGATGGGGAATGCTTGAACGTTGAGACTCTGAAACCTTGTTGGTGATGATGTTAAGACACTTATCAACTTGGATTTTGTCAGAGTTGATTATTTCAGAGGGAAATTGAAGGCTTCAAAACTGTAGAAAGAAAAAAGAAAAGTGTTACAATTATGAAAATCATTAATATAAAAAAAGAAAAAAACTGGGAGTTGTAGAAAGAGGAGATGAGAGTGAAGAAAAAAATCAGATTTTGATTGCCATGTCAGCTCAGAGTTAACGTTGGAGAGGACTTCATTCATACAATTTTTACAACTTTGGGATCCAATACATGTAGTTTTAAAATCGGATACTAAACTGAAAAAACTCACTTAACATAGGGACCAACTAAACATTTAAACCTTTTTAAAACTAGCCTTAATTCCTATTAACCTTAATTAAAAGAATCTCCAAAACCCTAATTTGATTTTAATTGCAATTAAATGAAACCCTACTTTATTATATTCCTAAAAAAACTTTAATCTCTCCTCGCAAAAAATTCGATTACTTGAATTCTCATAGCATTAAATTACATGAATTCAATTATAGAATTCAATTAAGTAAAATTCAATGGATTGAAATCCAAATGGATATTAACATAATAATACCCAATAAGCAATGCCATTTATTTATGATTAAAAGTATCATCTAAAAATTCAAAAATCATCCTACCAAACCAGAAATATTCAATCATGATATTAAGCATTAAATTAATTAACCACAATTTAAATGCAAAGGTAGCTTTTCATAATCATAAAACATACTCAACAAAATTTCCATATTCATCGTACAATAAAGAAAAAGTAAGCTTCTCATATCTTAGCCAATTATAAAGCTTTAACTATAAAGATCAATCAATCACAAACCCTTCTCCTTTCTTCTAAACCCTTCTCCTTTCTTCTAAAAAATATACTTTTCTCCTCTTCGGTCTCTCTACGTTGCTCTCTTTTCCTTTCTTTCAAATTTTACGTATCTCTCTTTTTACGCTTTCTTTCTTTTTATTTATTGAAGTATAGTGTTTCTTAAAATCTCTCAATAAGTATTTTTTTTTAAACATAACTAGTACATTTTAAATATTTTATTTTTCTGTTTTATTTTATTTCAAGTGTAGGCCTTTACTTCTTACACCCCAATTATAATTCATACACTTCAAAATACAACGGGTAAAAGACATCCTTGCCCTTAGATAAATCCTAAACAAACATTTCTACCAACAAGCCAACACATTACATTGCACTTATATTAACAAAACCATTAAATAACATAAAACTTTATGTTTTAATCAAGAGTATAACACATATCCACTTAGTCCACCAAAGAACTCTTACCAAATAAGCTACACAACACATTATGATAACTTGCAACTTTCATTAAAATTACTTGAGTTTCATTACATTATTATTCACAAGCCTTATATTTTCTTAGGTCTTACAAAGCGTGGTGGTCTTTAGAGGAAGCCGATTTTGATCGCGGTGGTTACCAAAGAAAAAAGATACTCGATGACAGAGAAAAAAGACACATTGCAACAAATAATGGACAACAATAAAAGAAGCATTATAATTAATGAGAGACAAAGTGGTGAAAGAAATTCAAAAAACTTGGTTATGATACCATATAAAATTATATATATTCTTAATGAATATGTGTCTAATGCAAACCATACAACATATATTTATAACATAATACATAATCAATAATAATAATAATAATTAAGAATCAATCATCCTAATTTCCCATATTACGTAACCCCTAATTTTCTATAAATAATTATTATTATAATTATTATAAATACTATTTATTATATTAATTTTGGAGAAGAAAAAGCCCTCTCTTTAAAAAAAGCTTTGCTTACAAATCCTCCTTTTCTAAAAGAGGCTAAAATTAGGTTTGAGAAGATGTAACTAGTAGAAAGTGTTGGAATTGGAAGAGTGTTATTTGCTGGAAAGGCAACCATAGCAAGTAATATCTTGCAACTGTGCATGGAGCGTTTTTCAGTGCCATGAGAGAGGCTCCAAACATTTAAAATTTAGAAAAGAAAGTAAAAGACCATTCAATTTTTTTTTAATATTGAATATTTGTTTTTCTTATATATTTTAAAATATTTATTTATTTTATTAACTTTGTTTAATCAATATTTGCAGAACTAATAAATTACTCAAATTAAAATTGTAAATAATTATATGTATTTTAAAATATTTGATATTAAAAAATGATAATTTACTTTTTTTACATTAAATATTTAATAATATTTTACATTCTTTATGTGATTTTTATTTTTTCATCAAAATTAATTAATTGATATTATATTAAAAAAATGGATACCGGATATATTCCGGTGGAAATTTCCATGTCTAATTCTATTGTGATCCTTATTTTATAGTGACTTGAAATAATTGACTATAATTAAACACATAAGTAATTATTATGTTTTTCACTTAATTCAACTAATTATTTTGAAACAATTTTAATAATGATTATACGTAACTAATTATTTGTCAAAATATAATTTTTAAATTGTATAATATAATCAACTTTATAAAATGATAGATTATTTGTGATTTTATTCTAATTGATTATTGAATTTAAAACATACAAAAATAATTTTTTAATACAAAATTTGGTTAATTATTATTCTATATTTAACAACTATAAGACAAATGAAGGTACAATGTAATCATTATTTTAATGATGTAATTATCATAAAAATATAATTATAATTGTTAGACTAGGTCATTGTCTTTTGTACTAATCAAAATAATTGCAACATTGTCTTTTAGTAGAATTGCAAGAGATTTATTAAATGAAATTGTCAAACAAATTACTTTTATTTTTGTTGGAAGATAATGTTTATAAAAGTTGTTCATCGGAGTTTAAATTGTATTCGAAAAATAAATGTTTATTGAAATTAATTAGAAGAATGTAAATCAAAATTAATAAAGTTGTATTTTACATAACTAGAAAATTACTAATAAAAAAACAATTGATTAGTAATGTAGAGTAATTAAAAAGAGAATTGAAGAAAAAAATAAAAAACTTCACTCTCATTTTTCATCTTTTGTCTCCTTTCGTCATCAATCATTATTTCTCTCTATTTTCATTAAATTTCCCATTAAACTTTTATTTTTTTAATCTAATCACACTTTACAATAGTTTAGTTGATGAGTATTTTGAATCGATCAGATCTATAAATAAAATAAAATTCTATTTACTTTATATAATTATTCATATCTTATCTTTTTATTGTTTAATCATCAATCTTAATAGGACAAGTGGAGAAAAGTTATACTCTCGACTTATTTTATTATTATTATTATTATTATTTTTTCATATTTTAACAATTTGTTATAGGTATTTGGTTTTAAGTAATTATACTTATTAAGTTGTGGATTTAAGAAATTTAGGCTTATAATATTATAAAATAGAAAAACTAATTGGTTGAATAAAAACCATTTAAATTCAAATTCATGAAGTGCAATAATTATGGGTTTGAGTGAATATTTTTTTTTAAGAAAAGGAAAAGTTAACAACATAAAATTCGAAGTCCACTCAACAACATCCAACATACAAACATGAAAAAAAAAGTTAAATATTTAGTAAAAATTGAAATTAGTCTCTCTTTGAAACTTTGACTTAATTTAATCTTCTAACTTTAAAAATGTATAAATTTAGTTCTTTTAACTGAATTTTGTTAGGTTTATTTGATATTTCAAACATGTTTGATGATAGCAATTGGATTGTTTATCCTGTTTGACCATTTTTGCTTTAACTGAAAAAAAACTTTTGAAACATCAAATAAAATTAACAAAATTAGGTTAAAAGGACTAAATTCATAAGTTTCTAAAGTTGGTGACTAAACTAAACAAAAGTTTTGAAAAGAGACTGATTCCAATTTTCATTGAAAGTTAAGGGAAAAAAACATATTTAATAAAAAAAAAAGCAAAAAATATAAGAAAGAAAAAAATAATTCATAATGTATTTTTTTTTGTTTTCTACGCAATGGCATTTTAGTAAAATTAGATGAAATTTTCCCGCGGGAAAAGTACTCTCGCAACATGTTCACTCCTTAGCCAAATAATTGGGACCCTAATTTCAAAATAAGAACAGAAAACCCTCACCACCTAAACCCTCTTCCTCTATTTACGATCTCAATTCCCAATTTATTTCACCCTTCCATCTCAGACTTGCGATTGTGATATTTTTTTCTTTCCTTTTGACTCGTTGCGTGCTCGCTCGGCGGTTCTCGTCGTTCCGCTGAAGTGTTCTATTTTAGTCATATAATCTGGTATTTTATTATTCTCTCTCATTCTCAATATTCCTATTTGAATGTTATTATCAGTGTTTATTTTTTGCTTTTCATTCATTGTCTCAGTGCTTGTCTTCGTAATTGTTTGGTGCATTGGCACGTACAGAATTGGAAACAAATGTTCCGTACATGTTTAGTAGTACCCAGCATTTACGAGAAGACTCTAAGTAATGATTTTGCTTGAAACATGTTAATGTTTGCCTTTTGAAATGTTAAATAGTTGCATATTGTTCGTATATTTGTTAGTACATGGTACATTTATGCTAATCAGTAAGTTTGCTCTCACCGGTATGGAATTCGAGTTGAAGTTAGCTAGCTACAAGCCCAAAGGGAAAACAAAACACGAATATCGGCTTAATAAGTAGCAAACATTCTTTTTGTAAGAATTTTCATACTTTGGGCTGTTTGAAACAAGGGTTTTTAACAACATTTAGTTACTGGTGTTTTGTGCTGGGATTGTTTTCAATCTGAAGTGTTATGGAGTAATTTGTTTTGTTTCCCTGGGTTGACTGCAATTTTATTTGTTCTGTAGCAAGACTACTTGAATCAGGGGTCCTCCTTTTTGTTATTTGATCCCATCGTTTTCGTTTGTGGTTGGTGTGCGGTGGTCACTGTCGGTGATATTTTTCTGTACTGTTGCTATGTTCCAAGATATGTTTGTTTGTTTGGACATGTATTTCAGGATGTACAATGCAAGGTCATGAAACTTTGTTGTGGCTATTTTTCTCCAGTCCATCTTTCATACTGCCCTTTGCGCCATGTTTTTCTTTGAATAGTTTAAACTTCAGACTCCATCTGTTTGTACTTGCTGCATGTATGATTGCCCTCTTAGTGCATCAGATACACTCAAAATTTTGTATGATATTTTAAGAAGCAATAGAAGTCACAAATTCGATTATGCACTATCTTATATATCCATATTCTATTGCTTCCATTTTTGTTACAAAACAACTTAAGTTTCCTATTGGAAGGCTTAACAGCAGGTTTCTCACAACTGGGCCTGGTTTTAAGTTCTTATGCACCAAATGAAGATAGTAACTGTTAAGAATCTGACATTAAAACACCTCATTTTCCTATAGTGATATGCAACCTCCCAGTAGCTATTTATATTGTTATTTTGTATTATTTATGGTCTGATATGATACTGTCTTGATATTTTCTGTTTCTAAACTTTTACTTTTTCTTTTTAATAGTGCCTGAAAATAGACGGTGCCAATCATGCAGAGCTCTCAACAATGGGTCGAGAAATAGTAATATAAATTTTCTTTCAATTATTTCTATATCTTATTCTGTACAAATCTAATTTTGCATGCTGTAACCCAGCCGACCAAGGCAAGTGAAAGATGTTGCCTACCAAGAGGAAGTTGTTCGAGTTCTAACAAATACACTTGAAACTGGAAGTGTAATTACCCTTTCTGAACGCCTACCTCTCCCTTATGTCCTCCTCTTCTTCCTCACTGAATCAAGTCAATATTGTATTGCAGTGCCCCCACATGCTCTTCTATGGTCCTCCCGGCACTGGAAAAACAACTACTGCCCTTGCAATTGCCCGTCAGCTTTTCGGGTATCCCTCTTTGGTTTTATTTTCACAATTATAAGAGAGCTTGCTTATTTCTAGCTGTCATGTCAATTTCTTAATTCTGTTGTGTGACTTGTGAGACCTTAATTCTGTCATGTCACTTTTTCTGATAGGGATAAGAAGAGATGGTTAGCCTATGAGAGAAGGAAGAAGTGTAACTAACTGTAACAGCTTAAATGCCTAGGACAGTTAGGATTGGGCGGGTGAGGATGTATAAATAGAGGCCTGTTAGATGGGAGAAGGGTTGTTGATTGAATTGGTTGTTAACAGGTTCAGACCTGTGAAGAGGGTTAAGCCTCTGCATTCTCTGTACAGATACACTACTGTGAATAATATACAGTTTTCCTATCTTCTTTGTGTCTTTTGGAGAGGAAGAGAGTTCTTGAATTAGGTTCCCAATTTAGGAAGCTAACATTTTCTCTGTAAATAAAAGTAAACAGAGCTACTAAATAATAACTAATCAAGAATCCAAGATTGACTACTTACATAGTAGAAACCAAGGTGATACAAACTCTCTGTTAAAAATTTCTCTTAATATATGCTTTGTCACTCTTAAAAGTATTTCGATAAACCTCTGCTAGTTCAGTTACACCATGAAATCATCGACTGAGAAAAAAAAAGGAAATGAAATATGATTTAAGGAATACCTTAAGTTCAAATATTTTCACAAAAGTTACATGGCCCAGTTTCTGAATGTTATATGTTTGTGTACACTACTTGTGAATTCTTGACATGTTGAGTCATAGAGATCCAAAGACTATGCAAATTGTGCATCACTTTAATAGCAACTTAGGTAATAAATTTACCAGGAATATTTTTTTATCAACTATTAGAAATGAAAGAATACTGTAATGCTACAGAGGATCATTTTTGAAGATTGAATTTATCAAAATGTCAATTTTGTCTGTTTTATGAGTTGGGATTCATAGGCAGTAAAAAATGATGCCATTTTCTTCCTTAAGCTAACCTGTTGTGCTAATGGGTACAATGGCACGTGTAATGTAATTTGTAACAACTATATATTGCAGGCCTGAGCTCTATAAGTCCAGGGTGCTGGAGCTGAATGCAAGTGATGATAGAGGGATTAATGTTGTTCGTACAAAGATAAAAGATTTTGCTGCTGTGGCTGTTGGTACTGTTAAGCGTAAGAAGTATGTGAAATCTAATTCTCTTAAGATTCTTTCCTCCTTTATCCGCTTGTAAGATCTGTATGACTTCCTCTTTGTTATGGTGTTTTTATATTTCAGTGGTTATCTTTGTCCACCATTCAAGATTATTGTTCTAGATGAGGCTGATTCAATGACAGAAGATGCTCAGGCATGTTTTCTATGTTTTTCATTTCTAAAGTTGCTTGTCTCAAAGTGTTTTGGTTTCACACCACCTTCAATTGCTGTACAGAATGCCCTGAGGCGTACAATGGAAACGTACTCTAAAGTTACAAGGTTCTTTTTTATATGCAACTATGTGAGCAGGTATCTTTCTTCCATGCTAATATGTACTGTTTATTTTGTTATTCTCATATCTTTTAGGAGCTAATGAGTATTATAGTTACCTTGATAATAGTAATTAATCCATATAATCCAAAAACGGCATGGCTTTTAAAAAAATAATGTTTTCTATATTTGGTTACTTTTTAAAAAATAGTTTTCTGGTTACCTTTTCAATGAGAAAGTATGTTTTCTATATTTGGTTACATTTTAAAAAATAATTTTTTGGGCAACACTGTTTTCTGGGAATAGATATTTACCATGTTTTCCACAAACATTCTTATAGGGAGAAGAAAATCTAACTTCTTTAGTAAAATGGAAAGTTTTTAAGTTATGTTATTGTTATTAAATCGTTTTAGTAAAAGTGACATTACTCTTTGAATTATAGGAAACTTGTATAAATATTCCTGGTATTATATTTGACCAATCAAGTGAAACTCATCATTCATGTGAATCATAATTCTCAGGTTTCATATTTCTCAGGAATCATGGTTCCTGTGTATGAAAATTTTCTTTGGTATCAAATGCCATGTTAGTGTGATATATTGATAGGCCTTTTCCTTTGGTTATTCTTGTACTTTCCAAGGATAGAACACATAGCCTCATATATGGCTGTCATTTTTTTCATAGGATTATAGAACCACTTGCTTCAAGGTGTGCAAAATTCAGGTTCAAGCCATTGTCAGAAGAAATCATGAGCAGCCGGATATTGTACATATGCAAAGAAGAGGGACTCCGTCTTGATGTTGAGGTGAGAACCTTATGGACTATTTAGTTCAATGGATGGGAAGGGAAGGAAGAGAAGGGTTTTTTGATTAGATACCCCGTTTGGTTAAGAGGAAGGGAGGGGAGGGATATGAATGGAGAGGATAAGCAACTCTTTTCTTTTTTGGCTCATAAGGGGAGGGGACAGATTTTTAAAATTAATTTACTTTCATTTCCTTGTTATTTTGGGTTCCAGCGTGTAAATAGGATTATTTTTGTCAATACATTTTAAATGTTTTAATTGGCTCTTAGAAATTGAAGGGGAGCAAAAATTGAACGAGGGATTTTGCTCCCCTCCATTCTCAATCCATCCCCTCTTAGAAATTGAATCAAACAAGAAATTTTATTTAAATCGACCCCTTCAACTACCCTTTCCATTTCTCTCCAACCAAATGCCTTGTCAGTGCTCACACAATGTAGTTATTCCTAAAGTTTTCAATTCTTTATCTATAAAGGTTTTGTTACATCATAATGGATTATTTTACATACCATTGCTTCCACAGGCTCTTTCAACCCTTAGTTCTATTTCTCATGGAGATCTTCGCCGGGCAATCACATACTTGCAGGTGAGTGGCATTTCCTGATCAACACACTCAATTTTCGAACATTTAAGTTATGATTTCTAATTTCTTATAGTTTTCATATGTAATTTAACCGAACCTCTTTACATCAAATAATTTGTGTGTAATCTATGAATGCGATGCTTCAAACATACTCTGATTGACTCCACAAGAATAATGAATAAAATTTCACGTGTTAATTGCGTTCTGTTTCTTAGGAAATAATTGTTACATGAAAAACTGTTTTTTATGGTTATTTTTCTTAAAACGATTGTTTTGCTATTGCATGTTGCCTGATTTTTAGGACATGCTTTCATTTTTTTTATTTATATTTGGTGCTGAATCAACTATTAACATCAATGGAAAGTTGATGCGTGATGAGGTCAAAAGTTTATTGCTGATATGAGAGGGGAGCCTGTATTATGAATAAAATTTGTTTGATTGTAGGAATGTATGCTTTCATCTTCATGCTTTTCTAGTAATGGCATAAAAATAAAACTCAATGGAGAGTCTACAAACACCAGGCTAATAAGAGATGAGGGTCTCTGGTTAAGACTTTCTATTGAAACTTGGTAGAACATAGATGTGTTATGATTTGGGTATTATTTTCGACCTGTTCTATCCTTTTAAAAATATTTTTATAGGGCTCTCCTCCGTGTTGGTTTCCATGTTGATTTTTTTTCACTTAATGCATAACAAATTTATTAGCATAAACTATAAAATTAAATTATCTTGTGTGCTATGATTTAATACACACAATGCTATCACCAGGAAATGTAAATTGCTTTAATCAAGGCAGTCCTACTGAACATAGAGGAATTGTGTGTATCCTTTTTCATTTTTTGAGCTAACTTGGTATATAACATTGCAGTCTGCAGCTCGCTTATTTGGATCTTCAATTTCTTCAGAGAATCTGATTTCTGTGTCTGGGGTAGGTTGTGGCACCACCATCCTGCGACTTTTTCTGTTTCTATGTAATAGATTAAAGTTGTTTATAACATTATTTTGTATGTTGTTTGTATGTATGGTGATTCACATTGGGCTTGAGGATTAAATGACATAATTATTGGCTGAAGGACCAGGATTTTGACTTAAAGTTTTGGATTTACTTTATCATGTGATTTTCCCTCTACCTTTTTTAAGAATATAGATAAAGGGTTTTTAATTTGTCCCGATAGTGTGGTGTCTTGGTATATAAGTTCACAAAATTTGCCATCTAGATGCCATTTTTTGAAGCATTGGAGGTCAGCATTGCATATATTCGTTGATGTGGCCACCTATTTGGGGTCTTCTCTTCAAGCTGTGTGACACTTTTTTGTATCATTAACTAGTTTTCAATCCAATTTGTTGTTGTGACATCGTTTCTGGTAACTATGTACTAGATCACCTCTTTATCTCCGTTCCTGTTTGTCTGGACTTTTTAAAATCTCAATCAATGTATCAGGTTGTTCCAGAAAAAGTTGTGGAGGCAGTTCTTCAAGCTTGCAGGAGTGGTAATTTTGATTTCGCCAACAAGGAAGTCAACAATTTCATTGCAGAGGGATATCCAGCTTCTCAAATGCTTACTCAGGTCTTTATTTGTTTGTTTCTATTTTATTGGGCCAGTTTCATTAAGATTTCTACTGTTACTTATTTCAGTTTTATTTTTCCAGTTATTTGAAGCCATTGTTGAAGAAAATGATCTGTCAGATGAACAGAAAGCAAGAATATCCAAGAAGCTGGGTGAAGCTGATAAGGTTACTTATGACATGATTACACACACTACTTACCCCCTTACTATTTACTATTCCTGGACACATTTTCTTGGTGCTTTTAACTTTTAGGAGCTTTTAAATTTCAGTGAAGTGCAATTGTCTATTTTTTCTTCATGTCTCATTTGTTGCTTATGGAATTGCAGTGTCTAGTTGATGGTGCTGATGAATACTTGCAACTTCTTGATGTGGTCAGCAATACAATGAAGGCTTTTAGCAACATGCCAGAAGAATTTGCTTACGAGTGTTAGATATTAGATAGTCAGCGTATCGGAAGGATACATTTTTCTGCTGTAAAGAAAAAGAAACACGTTTAGTTCTGTATCAGAAAACAAAACTTGATGTCCGTTGTTAACTTTTATGTGGAATTGGACTGCGAAGATCCAGCATGGATAGTTAGACACTAGCCAGGACATTCTTGAGTACAAAATTGACGCGGCGGCAGATAAAGCGAATACATAATCAATTTTCTGTTTTTGCACTTTAATATTTGGTTTAATTACTTCTTTTGTTCTCAGTTTGGTTGAAGTATGTCAAATTCGTCACTCTTTTGGAAAAATGTCAATTTCGTCCCATATAGAAAAAATTTGTATCAATCAAGTTCTTTCTGTTAAATACAAATTAATGGTGTTAAAAACTTAAAGTAAGTTTTGAATAATAACCACTTCATGGGTCCGATCCCTGATTTTGCAGTGGATAAAGTGAGTTTTGAAAGTAATGATTTTTAACGAAGATGACTTGATTGACACAAATTTTTTCTATATGAGGACAAAATTGACATTTTTTTAAAAAAGGAACGAATTTGACACACTTCCATCAAACTGGGGACAAAAGAAACAATTAAACCTAAATATTTAAAGCAGTTAAAGCAGTTCTTCATTTCCGTCTCATCCCAGAACGAATTCAATGCAATTGTTGAATTAAAGATCAGCTGGAGCTCATTGTTTGACATCTTACTCATTTGTTTTATTCAGTATTAAAGATCATGTTTCCACGATTCCTTAGATTACAGAATAAAGGATTGAATGTTGCGGAGAAAGGGGAAGCAACGTTTGTGTAACTTGGGGTCCAAGAATCCTGTGAACCAAGGTTCCAAATGTTCACAAGACCCAAATATAGAAAATTCAGGATAAGACTTTAACATTTATATTAACCGAAGAAAAATATAAAATAAATAAATAAACCAATTAAAATAACTCGGAGTTCGTGGAATTTGAACTGAACTGTGCCAAAATAACAATTGAAACCTACAACATTATGCGCATCGCTCATCTCCTTTGCCATCCGCTTTAAAGCTGTATAGAATGCCTTGTTGTATAAATTCTTTAAGGATATGTAATCTAAATCACGTGAGACTCTTTTTTTATCTTTTGCAATACCAACTTATTAGCAACATTATTTATATTTGTTGTCGGATTCCAAAATATGGATCTATATCTTCATGTTCTTCGGTCACAGTAATTTGGTCAGATGAATTTCTACGATACTTTTCAATGAACCTCCTGTCAATTTCTACAATCTTGGCATACACATTCCTGTCCTACGAGATAAATAACACGAGTAAAGCTCTACACGTTCTTAGAAGGAATATGAAGACACTAGTTATAAAAACCTAAACTTATATTATAAAAGTCTGCCGAAGAAAGTAGTGATGAACGTTATTTTATGAACGTTGCTTTTTCACATTGTCAAAACTGCAAGGCTGGGGCATTCAAAACTGCATTCTTTCACAAGTCAAGGCCCATGCTTTTTTTTTTTCTGTTAAAACCGTTTTGACCACACAACACTGTTCTCATTCTTCTTTTTTCTCTTAATTTCTTCCTTCTCTATCTTCTTTCTTATATTATTCTAAGTTTATTATTTTACTCTTTTTATATAGTTCTTTTCTAGTTCTGATATCCTCAGAAATTTCTAGAAAGTTCATCTTAAGAAACTTGCACAATATACTGTGGATAAGTCTTTAAAGATAGTGGATCTACACGTCTTGAAAAATCTTTGTTCGTGGTTTTTATTATCTTTTATCAACTTTCCTACAACAATCTTAAGGACTTATAGTTGACATCAATAATCTGGAACTCAGATGGTCTTCACGAAACCTTTCTCGAATTATCTAAAATCAAGGTCTTCTTTAATCAGAATTTTCGATACTGGTAAGAAAGTGTGTCTACCCTTTTATACATGTACAAACTCGTTTTTGCTCTTCCATCTTTAAAATTTGACTCCAATCTCCCTTCAAATTCAAAACAAATTGAATATTGAATTTATGCAAACAAGGTATGTCAACATACTTTATTTAGTGCATTATCTAATGATTTGTTTGATGTGTACTATTCCTATAAGGAAACAAAAGACATTTGGAATTTGTTACTTCTCAAATACACAACTAAAGATATCGTCAGCCAAAGGTTCATTATTAGTAATTACTATTGCTGAAGAATGATTGAAGATAAGGACATAAAGTCTCAAATCAATGAATACCACAAACTGCTCGAAGATATCAAAGTAGAGAACATTCTTCTACCAGATGAATTTGTTTTTGAACTTCTAATTGAGAGATTGCCACCATCCTAGACTGATTACAATAGGAAAAGTAATTTGGTAGAAGATAGACCTACTTCATAAAGGTATGAACACTAACCCGATCACAATAGGAAAAGTAATTTTCAAAAATATCATCCCAACAGATTTAACCCCACTTTTAAGAAGAAAGAAATTGCTTCGTGTGTAGAAAGCCTGACCGTCATGCACCATAGTGCATGCATAAAGCAAGAAAGGACAATCCTTTTTGGACAAATATAGCTGAAGGAGATGATATTATTGCTACAGTTGTTTCACAAGTAAATTTGATGACTAATGTGAACAAATAAGTGGTAGACTCTGGTGCTACCAGACATATCTGTGCAAACAGAAGTGCATTTACCTTTTACACTAGTGTAGGGGATAGAGAAGAACACATTTACCTCAGTGATTCTAGGATAAATCCTGTTCTAGAAAGACTCTAGCCTTGAGTGATGTGTTACATGTGCCATCAATCAGAGTTAATTTAATCTCTGTAGCACTACTGAGAAAAATGGGTGTTAAAGTGTCATTCAAGTGTGATAAGATTGTAATGACAAAAAATAATGTTTTTGTTGAAAAGGGATATTTTGATCAATGTCTCTTTGTACTTAAAATTTATGAAAATATTAATGAATCTTGTTCTTCTACTCATATTGTTGATTCATATAACATATGGCATGCTAAATTAGGACTTGTGAATTCCTCATATGTTATGAAATTACAACGACTATGATTAATTACTATGCATGATAAACAAAATAGTAAATGTGACATATGTGTATAATTTAAAATAACAAAGAAAACATGTTATTTCATAGATCGTCAAACTAACTTGTTAGGGTTAATTTACACAAATCTAACTATTTAAAGCATATCATGTCTAGAGGCGGTAAAACTTATTTTGTAACCTTTATAGATGATTATTCTATATACACCGAAGTGCACTTAATAAAAAATAAAGATGAAGTCTTTGATGTGTTTTTAACCTATAAAGTAAAAGTAGAAAATCAATTACATAAGAAAATTAAGAGGATTAAATCAGATAAAGGTGATGAATATGTACTATTTAATAAATTTTGTATGAGAGAAGGTATTATCCATGAAGTAACCCCACCATATTCACCTGAGTCAATGGAATAGCCGAGAGAAAGAATAAAACTCTTAAGGAAATGATGAATGTCATGCTTATTAGTTCTAATGCACCTAAGAGGAGAAACCCTTCTTATTGCGTGCTTTTAAAAAAAATAGAATGCCTGATAAGAAAACTGGTAAAACTCCCTATGAGTTGTGGAGAGATTATCAACCTAACCTTAAATATATAATAGTGTGGGGTGCCTAGCTAAGGTGATGTTACTCGATCCTAAGAAAAGGAAAATAGGCTTTAAAACCTCTGATTGCATGTTCTTAGGCTATGCTGAAAATAATGTTGCTTGTAAGTTTATGGTTCTTAAAAGTGATATGCTTGAGAGTAATTCTATAGTGGACATGAAAAATTCTAAGTTTTTTTGTAAATATGTTTCCCTTAAAGGTTAATGAGACGTCTTAACCTGTTGATAATAATAATAGTAGCAGTGATGTCAAGTGTGAAGACTTAAGAAGTAGTAAAAGACAAAGGAAGGAAACTTCCTTTGGTAATGATTTATATACTTATCTTGTTGATAATGATCCAAGTATATTTATGGAAGCTATTAGTGCTCTTGATGTAAAACAGTGGGATAAGGCCATTAGGACTGAAATTGAATCAATTCAGAAAAATAATATTTAAACATTAGTAAATTTGTCTAAAGGAGTAAAACCCATTGGTTGTAAGTAGACCTTTAAGAAAATGTATCATCATTGATGGATCTATATAGAAGCATAAAACAAGGTTAATAGCTAAAGGCTATACTAAAAAATCCAACATAGATTATTTTGACACCTTTGCCCTTGTAACTAAAATTTCCTCCATTTGAGTATTGTTAGCCTTAATAGCCATTCATAAGTTAGACTTACACCAAATGGATGTTATATGACTCAACCAGAAGAGTGTGTTGTACCTGGTCAAGAGAAAAAAGTATGCAAACTTTTAAAATGCTTGTATGGGTTAAAACAAACACCAAAATAATGACATGAAAAACTTGATAATGTATTGCTATGTGGTGGTTTTTCACTTAACAATGTTGATAAATGTGTGAACTCTAAATTTGAAAATGGTGATTGTGTCATTATATGCTTATTTGTGGATGACATAATAATTTTTGGTACATGCAATAAGATTGTCACTAGAACTAAATTGTTTCTACGATCGAACTTTGAAATAAAGACAAGGGTGAAGCCAATGTAATTTTAGGTGTTAGAATCATAAGGAAGAGAGATAATATATTACTATCTCAAGAACAATACATTGAGAAACTTCTTAAGAAGCTTGGGTATTATAACTTCAAATCTTTGAGTACTCCTTATGATGCTAACTCTAAATTAATGAAAAATAGAGAAAAATCTATATCTCAACCTCAGTATGCCCAGATAATTCGGAGCTTACTGCATTTGATGATCTTTTCTAGACTTGATTTAGAGTTCACTTACAAGGATTATAAGATACTTTAGAGGTTCAATAGATTATTCCATTGAATATAGTGGATTTCTCTCTGTACTGAAAAGATATAATGATGCTAATTGGATCTCTGATTCAGATGAGACAAAATTCACTTGTTGTTATGTATTCATACTTGGGTGTGGTACAATTACATGGAGATAAGCCAAACAAACAATTATTGCAAGATCAATAATGGAATTTGAGTTTGTTACTCTTGAGATGGTTGGTAGTGAGGCTGAGTGGTTGAAAAGCTTCTTAGCGAACATTCCACTAGAAATGAAACCAATTTCATCGGTGTCAATACACTGTTATTGCCAATCGACAATAGCTATAGCTAAAAACAAGAATTACACTAGAAAGAACAAACATATACAATTGAGACACAATTTGGTTAAGCAGTTGCTAAAGAGTGAAACTATTTTCATTGATTATGTGAAGTCAGAATAGAATCTAGCAAATCCTTTGACTAAACCCTTGGGAAAAAAAATATGATCTTAGAAATATCGGGGGAGTGAGACTTAAGCCACTTGTACACAAACAAATGACGGTAACCAAACCTTTGTGATTAGAGATCCCATGAATAAGGTTCATATGGGTAAAAGCAAATAACTTGTTATTTCTGATATCGCTAATTTGATTTTAAATCAAATATGTCCATTCCTATGGTGTGTGTTAAAGTGCTAGAGACTATACTATTGAGAGGTTAAATTTTTTAATTAAAATTCTATGTGGTGAAAGAATTTTAGTTTAAACAAAGTTTTTAATGATCTTCATATCTCTTACAGGTGTTGTATGATTTATAGTATACACTTGATAAAATCACATATATGAATGTCAAGTGGGGTCGCTTGCATGAGATCTTTGCATGATCTCTAGAGCACTCATGAATATTGGGCATACGCATGATCTAATAAGTGCAACACAATGATAACAACAAGGATTGTGTGAGTGTATTGTGATTGATACCTCTAACACATGTAAAGTTTACTTGGTTCACATGACTTGTTATACCAACTATATTGTGTGTTAAATTTATCGATCTAGGACTGATTCATATAGCTTGCTATACTTACTCTGATGCATTGCACCTTATGAAATCCAAGATGATTTTTCTTTCTTTTCTTTTTATCTTTCTTTTCCAACTTCTGTAATTTGTGGATGATTATTGTAAAAACCTAAAAACTTATTTTATGAACCTTGATTTTTCACATGGTCAAAATCGTAAAGCTCGATTAATGACAGTTTCATTCAAAACTGCATTCTTTTGCAAGTCAAGATATAAATTTGCTTCAACATTCCTTTTTCTTTGTTAAAATTGTTTTGACCAACAACGTATGCGAGATTCGTCCATAATTTTTGGGCTTTGAGGTTGGTTCACAAACTCTATAAATAAAGGTTTGTGCTCACCTCCAAAATACACTACTTCTCTTATTTTCCTTTTTTCTCTTAATTTCTTCCTTCTCTTCTTTCTTATATTATATAAGTTTATTATTTTACTCTTTATAAAATTCTTTGCTAGTTCGGATATTTTTAGAAATTTAAATTCTTTGCTAGTTCGGATATTTTTAGAAATTTTTAAAAAATTCATGTTATATCCTAAGAACTTATGCAATAAATCACATTTAAGTCCTTAAGGATAATAAATCTAACTCGAGAAATTGTTTGTAATTTTTATTATTTTGTCAGTGTTTCTATAACATAACTCATATAAGATGGCAAAGTTTCAACGAAACACATCATCAGGCTTGAATATGCCAAAATATCATATGGTATATATGGTGTATAACATACTTAAAGAAATATTCTCTAGATATAGGAAGGTTGATGTTACATGATATATAACATTTTGCAACTCAAGAAGGTTGGTCAATTGGGGATAAAAGGAAAACTTTGACATTTCCTTCTCTAATTACGTCGCTATATACCCAACAATCAAAATTAGACCTCCATTGAATTGAATAAGAGGTTCATTGAAAAGCATTGTAGAAATTCATCCGACCAAATTACTCTGACTGAAGAACATGAACAATAACGTCCACATTGCAGAAGACACAGAACAGAGCATGAAGCAGGATTGGAGACAAAGCAAGTTTCGGAGAAGAATAGCAGCAAGAACAAAAAGAAGAACAAGCACGCTATTGAAAAACAGAACAAACTCTTTGCTTTTTTCAAAAGGGACACAAAGGTTGGAAGAAGGAAAGCAAAACCCTAAGGAGAGAGGGTAGCGGAAAGGAGAGAAGGCCAGAGTTGTAGCCATGGTCAGAAAATACTAAATATCAAACAAACTAAAGAGAGATAGATAAGCCATATATAGGGTGGAGCTCAGTGCATAAAGCACAATCACAATGCATGCATCCAAAATTATAAAGCATATAATTTAAACTCGGAACTCATCCACTGGAACAATTCATGACAGCACAGGGAGTGTATAAACCAAAGTCTAGCCCTCTTAACAGTTACTTGCATCCTCCCGCCCTTCACAATTCAAACACGAACACAAAATCCAATCATGAACAATGCAACGTAAATCAATGCTGTACATTCGGAACAAGGACCATATTATGCCATTAGACAAGTAAGGGAGACAAACCAAAGAGGAAGAACAATAATGAAAAACATTGACTACAAAATAAAACGATAAAAACCTATGAAGCTACTAATTAATTTAAGGGTCAGCATGCTGAGTATTATTACCTTCTGGAAGCTGTAATTGCTCAAAAGGACATTCATCAGTTATTTTTTTTTTGAAGAAAATGAGATTTATTAACGTTGGTGTTGAATGGTAGTGTCATCATGAGTCATTACGCCTGCTACTCATAACCTACAATTAAGGCCACTGTTGGCCTACCACCTGACCTTGTCTTACTCTAATGGCGCCAAAAACAACTCCTTTCCCCTTTCAAATGCCACTGTCAACTTCATCTAAATGATTACACATGCCCCAATTTGTCCCACTGAAAATGCACCCTACATACTATTCTTTTACCTACCAATTTGAACCTTATTTTTTACCTGATATATTTTTCCAACAGCTACAGCCTCTTCAGCATCATCATATTGTGTGAGGAATAACCCCTTTTACTATATTTGAATCCCAGTGCTCATGATATTACGATTGAGGCTGCTTGAACGTTCGGTTGTTGTACTGAGTGGGGACTCCAGAGCTCGTAAAAGACAAAACCAATAACTAAAAAATGGAGAAATTTAGGTCCGCTGAAACAGGAGATGTTAGTGGTTGTTATTTTCAAATCCTGGGAAGAAATGCAGCAAAAAAGGTAGGGCCATAATATGAATTCTCAAAAGACGTTATCAAGAAAGTCCATTACACAAAGCTCAGTCACATGGTGTGTGTCTCACTTTTCTCCAATGGAGTTACTCAAGACGATGACTAAGTCAGATATTCATGTCAAAATGGACACGTAAGTCCCACCTCGTGTGGGCCAAACCTAGAGTCCCCACTAATCGATGCCTTTGATTTCGCAAGCTCAGAACATAATCACTGCTCATCACATCACCATATAAATACATCAACGTCTGCACTACAAACACACTCGCAATTCACAAACCATTGCTGCTTTCGTTTTGAAATTTGTTTAAAATAGTAACAGTATTAATAAAATCGAACACAATGGGTGCAAGTGTCGAGTATGACGATCATGATTCGTTTAAGAGACCAGGAGCAGTTCCTTTCAAATGGGAGGTAAAGCCCGGCCTTCCCATTGTGCAGCAAAAGCACCAACACCAGAAGCTGGATTCGCCGTCAATGAAGCTGAGGCCGCCGCCGCCGGCGGGCTCCTACCTCCTTTCTTCGGAGGAGCCGCGGACACGCTCCTTCCGGTCCACTGCGAGGGGCCGGTCCGACCGGTGGCGGTTCGAGCGGCCCCTCCTCTCCCGAGCCGAGAGCGTGTCGTCGGGCTGTTTCTTTTCGCCGTTTTTGAGGCGGCTGCAGCGGAGGAAGATGGTTCAGAAGCGAGTGGTTGAAGAGGACTATACGTCGGAGCTAGAGACCATTGGTCGGTGGTCCTTGTCGTCGACGAAATCGCTCTCGCCGTTCCGGGCTTCCACGGCGTCGTCTTCTGTAGCGTCATCGCCCAGGCCCATTAGCGATGCTGAATGGGCCGGATTTGGGCTTTTCTGAAAGAGTAATACTGGGCTATTTTTGGACTTTAGCTTTTTTTGGGGTGGGCTTTCGTGTGCGTAACGGAATTGAAGAGGTTTTTTTTGCTCAGACTGAAAGATAGTTACGCCATGTCATGTAAATATAAATATAAGTTATAAATAAATATTAAAAAGATCATACGAATGACCAGTGAATCTCTGTCAACTTTTTTTTATGATAATAAAAATTAAAAAATTAAAAAATTAATTATTATTACATGGTTTTTAATTAATTTTATATTATTTTCAATATAAAATGTATGATATGATATATTATCTGATTAAAGATATTGATAAGTAAAAGATAAAATAATTCAAGGATAATCAAGAATATTTAATTAAAGATATTTAACAACTAATTAGGTAAGTCAATTTATATTATATTCTGTTTATATTTTATTGAGTTTATGCGAACTAGGATCACAAGTTAAGTATCGTTTACTCACACTCCACAACTTATTCTCAGATATTCAGATAATGATAATCATTAACTAAATATTCAATTAATCGAACTATCTAAATTATCCAAATATCAGAAAATGATAAAGTTGCGTCCAGGATCCACAAAATATCTACCTTATATTATTACAATTCATCACGACATCATATTGAATCATTGACATTTCATTAAAAAAATTAAAATATATTTTCTTCAAGCAAAAACTAAAATAAAACATCCTCGTAAACAGGTGATATTCTAAAAATGCGAGTTTTGATTTTGATTCTACACTTGGAAATCAACGTCTTGATTCAAGAATGATAAGCTTAACCCATTACAGAATAAATGTCATCTGTTAATGGATAAAAAAAATCGACATTTAGAATATATTTTTTGTTGTGTAACTTATCAAGTATTATTTAAATTGTGAACTTTCAATCAACGTTAGTCTTGAATTGAACTAAAACATTAAATTAAGTGGTGTTTGGGTAAAATAATAATGTGATGTGTCGTTTGAGGATGTTAAATATGTTCTCTTATCTAAAACTATTCTTCTCAATTTGAGTCTCCCCAAACTTTACAATACGTCCATTTCAGTTGTGTTGTTATATTTTAAGAATATGAATGAATCATGCAACACATATAATGTTAAAGATGAATATGTCAGCTTCTGCAACTTGCATATATGTATATGGTGATTTAACTAGAAACATGCATTTTGCAGGCCACACCACTCATAAATTTTATTGCGAGAGTTTTCAACTACTAATTCCTCTAATTGCTTTTGTCTGCTTTCATATAATGCTAATAAAAGCATCTATTCCAGACAAATGGTATAACTTATAAGCCATGTTAATTAATTAATTAATATATGTATTATATAAAACCAACTTTGCAATGGAGTGGAGAGAATCGATTTATTTTGTTTTGTTCATGAAAATGTCTTCAAGACATAGAATCATTGATCCTTATAAAATATTGAAATTCACTGCTATTTAACAGTCTGATGATGCTCAAACAGGAACTTTATGGATTGGAGTTCATGGCAAATTAGAAAGAGACAAATTTTATGTGCTAATTAAACAACTTAAGACAACTACTAAGAACATTGGCATATTGATCCATAAATATATCTTATTATGTGTATCCTAATCATGGCCACTGATTTGTCCTAATCACATGATATTTTCTTTTTGTCTCGTTCTCATCTTCATAAAAAGTAAGTATATGTGTATCCACATTTATACTAACTTTTTACTAATTTAAATATTAATTAAATAATTTTTTTAAAAAAGTATATAATATTATTAAATATTAAATGAAAAAGAAAAATACATATATAATTCATAATTTTACTCATCCTTTAAACATAACTCTCTCACACCGAGTTTATACAATTCATAATTTATATTTTATGTATTAATGTATGTATACTTTTCTTATTATTTAATCTTATTAATTAAGACTTGTACCAGTGTCCATTTTTCTTTTGCAAGGAAATTCTTTGGAGAATTTGATGACCACCAAAAATACAAAACTTCTAATGGATTCAACGAAAATGGTCAAAAAAAAAAAAAAACCCCTCACCCCTTAGTATTCACTTAGCAAAAGAAAGAAAAACAAAACTTATACTTAAAAACCATGATAGTCTAGTGGCCTATTATGCACCACTTGTTCACCCTCTCTTGGTTAAGCTCAAATACTTTCCAAGGCATCACACAACCTACCATATACTATGTCACACAACATCCAACATTGGATACTAAATAGACCAAAGATCATATTAAACAAATTTCACAACATATAAGCTAAATTTTGAAGAAAAAAATCAGAGCAAAATGAGAGGGTTTCAAAAGGGTAACATACATTGAAGCGTGAAGGGACTATGCTTTAAGAAAAACACGAAAAAAAGATAATGAGGCTTGAAGCTTACCTGGATTATGCTACACCAAAAACCTAAACGAGGAAAATGACTTTTACTAGCATTGGGCGACCACCATAGCATAGTGTGAGAACATAAGAGGAAGAAGGGAATGCACTATCCGAGCATTATTAACACTATTTCACAACATAAGAGTAACGCAACTGCGAATGCAAAGCAAACAACAACATCAGAAAAGGATGAGTAACGACGACCAAGGAGAACAATGCCAATGTAGCGATAGTGTGACCAGCACTAATGCAGTGACAGCGAGAGCACAAATGCAGAGATAATAAGATCACCATGAATGTAACGAGAATGAAGAACAAGCACTAAAGTTAGTGACAATGGAGGAAAGCGAAAACGAACGCAAAGGAATGCAAACTCACAAAGAGAGTGTGTTCTAGGAGAGAGCACGAGAAAGAAACTCAGAGAGGATGCTAAAGAGAATATGAAAATTGAACATATTATGCGAGTTATAGTGAATAACTGGTATAGTATATGCATTTTCAAATTAAAATAATTGAATATTCAAGTTTCTATGTTGGTTTTAAATCTAACTAGTATAGAAAAACTTTGTAATGTATCACAGATTTTCATTGTACCACTTTTTATACCGATTTTTAGTTTAACCTGTATAGAATATATCTCATTATTTACAAAATTATCAATGCATCACTTTTTATACCTAATAGATCAGAACCTATATAATATGTCATTACGAAAAGTCTATTTTCCATTAGTGTTAGACTATGGAATAAAAAAGTAATACAATTAGTTGTATTTATGGAATGTAAATTTGAGCAATTATCTTTTACTTTAAAATTAATTACCAACCTACTTACTTTTTAAAAATAATTACACGCAGAACTTGAAAATAAATTATCTACAAAATCAAGGAGACTACGATTTTGAAGCTTTACGTAAGAGTTATTTTTCAAAATATATGAAGTATGATGTAAATGAGCGGTGGGCAAAAGTTGCAACACACGTGTATTTTATTTAAAATTATGTAAAATTGGAATTAATAAAAATATTGAGCTTAATTCACTAAATTATTTGAGAGAATGCTCATGTTTTGGTTAGTATAATTAGAAATTCTCACATTTATACTAATGGGTTTTTTCATAGATATAGGAAAAAAAAATGACATGGTTTTACAGATGTAGACAATTTTTTTTATTTATGTAAATGGGCAAGTCGTGCAGTCTCCACACGACTTCAAATGAAGAAGTCGTGGAGAGATACATGACTTCTACACTAACACAATAAAAAAGTTGAAGTCGTGCAATCCTACACATTTTCGAGTATCAGTAATTGATTACGAGCACCTGTAATGGATTACATAGTATTAAAGTCGTGCAGGGGGCCACAACTTCACTAGTAATTAATTAAACCACTACTATAATTGATTACTAGTGCTGAAATTCGAATAAAAGAGCATGGTAATCGATTATAATGTTGTTGTAATTGATTACCATAAGAAAAAAATGCTTAAAACTGAGTTAAAATATGAATTACATTCATTACATTCATGGAAATTTGAATTATCAAAGGGATTTGTGCTTAAAAAATTTGTCATGTTTCCTTTATAGTCATCATAAATTGGCACTAGTGCAAAAACAACATATAACGTCACGCGTTTAACGTCGAACCACTCAATAGCTAACGTTAAAAATGACCGGTGACATTTTTGTAAATAAATGAAATTATTAAATGTCGTTTAGAATTGTAATTCGACGTAAAAGGATATAAAACGCTGAATGCCCCAACGTTAAACGTTAAAAGGTTAGTGAATTAAAAAAAAAAAAATTGAGCGAGAGATTGAAAATTCATTCATTTTATCTTAGCGCGTGAAACCCTTTTCTCTGCTTAAACTTTTTTCGAACGAAGTTTGACGACCATCAAATGTAATCTTTCTTTCATTTGATACAAATGCATGTTAATTGACTACTTTAGGTATGATTTTCATTTGTTTTCACCGATTACTTTCGTGTTCGTATCCTTCATAGGCGCATTCTGTTTTCTCTGTCACTAGTGGCAACACTTTATTTCGATGAACCCACCTTTTAAAGGTTAGTTTTCGTTTTTGTTTTCGTTTTGAAGAACTTATTTGTTGATAACTTGTTTGTTATTTTTTTGTTGAACTTGTTGTTGTTGTTTGGTTGAACTTGCTTGTTGTTCTTGTTTGATTGAACTTATTTATTGTTTGATTGAACTTCTTTGTTGTTTGTTATTGTTCTTTGATTGATCATATATTACTGTTCATAGTTTATGCTTTATAAAATATCAAAAACTGAAATTTGTTGTTTTTTCTATTTTTCAGGTCTCGTAGAGTTGCAAAAAAAGGATCACAATTAATTAAAAACATTGACAAAATTGACAAAAAATATTGATTAACGTCGTATATTGACAAAATTCGACGTTAAATTAACGTCTCCTGATATGACGTCGTTCTCGCATTCAACGTGAAAGGCCAAAAATATTCGACGTTGTATGCTGTCTTTGTACTAGTGTGTATCAATTGTCTGTTAAAGTAAAAAATAAGATATAATATAAAGCAAAAATGTAGTTTATTAATGTTAATAAATTATTAATACAAAGATGTAATAATTATTGGGGATATGGACATGTCCTCCTATGATTATCTTTGTTGCGACAGTAAAAACATTTTTTATGTTTATCCAAGGTCAACTGATCCATCTCATTATGGATCCTAGTAGTAGCTGCTCTTCCCGATGCCTTGTGTCACATTTGAGGATCTGGTATGAAGTTTGGACCAGTATACACAGACCAATAATCTTCATTTCAGATGGGTGAAATTGTACTTCATGCCTTGTAAATATTGTGAAGAGTGTAAACCAGATCGATATATTGGGTTAGTGATGTATGTGAATATGCGCAAACGACAATAACTTGATGACACGGGAGACAATTAGCTTGGAAGTGACCATAACCACACCATCATTCATTTAGCCTAACTTTATATGAAATTGGATGTGGGCCATATTGGTGAGGTGTTGAGATTTCCTAAACATCAAATTCAAAATTTTCTCGATCATAGCGATGAACATGACAAAATACGAATTGTTGTTGATTTTTTCGAATAATGTCAGTAATTTCTACTAGATATTGGTGGGTTGGTTGTAACATGTATTGTGCTTTTAAGCCTCGTTCAACAAACCATGATTGTGTCTTCTCAAATGTTGTTTTGATTAAAGCACAAATTGATAATAAACGTGCTCCCTTTAGCACGAAGTTCGTGTACTTAGCAAGATTTGTGGTCATATGTCCATATCTTCTACCTTTATCAAAAGCCTGAGATCATTTCTTTAATTGAATTTTATTTATCCAAGCTACTTGTTGGGAGAATTGGCCTCTCATTGTAATAAGTTTTGTCATCACAATGGGTGTCTTTACCTTGGAAGCTGTAAGAATATAATAAAATTAAAATTGTAAGACTTCAGTGTATGAAAATTAAAAAGTGAATTGATAGTAAAAGTTAGTTAATTAGTACCAAAGTTTATGAATTGTTGTCTGCGTTCCTGAATTTTGAATTTGTTATTGAAGTTGGAGGCTAGATGACGTATGCAGTAAATGGAGTTTATAACGTCTTCTTCTTAACCAACTTCTTTTGACCTTAAGATTGATAAGATACCTTTTCCTTTGTCAGTGATGATGCAAAGATTTTGTTGAAGGGTAACATGCATGCTCTTGAAGTAATTGAAAAAACCATATCAATGCCTCCTTTGTACCAAATGCCAATGGAAAAAGATTTCTTTTGCCATCTTGAGCAATAGTTGTGAGCAAAGTTCCATAATATTTACCCGATAGAAAAGNTTCATCTACTTGAAGAATGAGTTTACAATATTTGAACCCTTCTATGCATGGANCGAATGACCAAAAAACTCTTTCCATAACATAGCATGAGGTGTCAATACTCTTTCCATGAATGTAATGAATGTAATTCATATTTTAACTTAATTTTAAGCTTTTTTTCCCCTCTAGTAATTGATTACAACAACACTGTTATGAATTATGAGGCCCTTTTATTCGAATTTTAGCACTAGTAATCGATTATTGTAATAGTGTAATCGATTAGCAGTGAAGTCGTGATCCCCTACATGACTTTAATAGTGTGTAATCAATTACAAGTGTTCACAATCGATTATCAGTGTCTAAAAACGTGTGGGGGTGCATGACTTCAGTTTTTTTATTGTATCAGAATAGAAGTCATTCACCCCTTGCACGACTTCTTCATTTGAAGTCATGTGGAAACTATTCAACTTGCCTATTTATGTAAATAAAAAAATGTCTAAATCCATAATAATGAAGTCATTTTTGCCCGTTAAAAAACCTCACTGATGATATTTTTTTTTTCTTACATGGTCCAATCAATTTCATGAGTTATAATGATTATTCATTTCTATTCTTTAACTCTTTGACAAATGAAGATATCCAAAACTCTGTCTTTCAAAAACTAATTTACAACCACTATTTTGTATGATGTGGAAGAAGATAAATCCATTCAATATTAATCATCTTGTCAAGGTACACAATATGATTAAATTAAAAAGTTGTATTTGCCACTTTTTTCTTTCAACCCAGAAAAAAAGAGTAAAGTAAAATGATGTCATAAAAAATTAAATATCAATTATAAAATAAGTTGAATGGATCAATGAAAAATGATAGCAACTTTTGTTCGTTGGCACATATCTTATTCATGCGATAACTTATATTAACTAAATAAATGTCAACTGTCGACACCTTTTTTCTACAAATAAATAAAGAAAATACTTGAATCTTGATCACTGCATTAATTAACATAATAAATTAAATTTTCTAAGGCCCCATTACTAATATACCTTATAAAGTTGTAGAATTTATTAGTTTCACATAAGTCGATATTATTAATAATTTAAACATACTGTCATTCTTTAATTTTCAATTTGGTAAGATCATGTAGAAATTGCAGACTCTAAAATAAGATGTGATAATTAATTCGAGTTTTTCTTAACATATTCGAGATGGGGAAATACTTGTTGGATTAGTTTTTTAAGGATATTTTTCCTTGATCAATGGAAAGTTACAGAAAACATAAATAATATTAGGCTAAGTGTGATATAATTATAAGGTGAAGAAGATCAAAACGTATGTACTGTGATTCATGCCATCTGCAATAAAACAATATGCTACGTGGTGTCAGCTAGCTGAGAGTAAGAGGCATGAAAATGGAAGTCTAAGTTGTCTCAACACAAAACCAGTGATAACTATAAATATAAACACTTATACAACTACTTTTTATTCATTCAACCACCCTTCATCTTATTGCATGCACACACAAAAACAAAAAGACTGATAGATGGCTAGCTTCATGCAACAGCAACCAAAGGGAGTTAATGGAGGCAGTAACCGCATAGTCGCAGTCAATGTCTCTCCCTCTAACAACCTTCCTACACCTTCAAATCATGAGGTTCCTTCTTTCTTTCTTCTTAAGATTTCTCAAACTTTTATACAGTTCTTCGTGTATTTTGCATAACATGTGTTAAACGTCTTTCATACGAACTCGATCAGAGAATAAAGGAAGTGCATTTATGCGTAGCATATATATTTTAACATTGACGTGTTGTGAATTAGCTTCATCAATCTGATATATTTTAACATTGATGTGTCGATCACAGAAGCCTGGGTGGAAAAAGTTCATGTCATATGTGGGTCCTGGCTTTCTGGTTTCCTTGGCTTACCTTGATCCTGGAAACAGTAATTCTTTCACTCTAAATTTTCATACCCTTTATCACGTTTACTTGTTTCTCTGTGAGCTTAGTTGTTCTTTGCCATTTACACATGCAGTGGAAACTGATCTGCAAGCTGGAGCTGATCACAAATATGAGGTAAATGAATTAAACAAAATTACTCTAACTTTGAATGAACAAACATCAGTATATACTGTTAGTTGTCATTAGTATTTTGACAGTAGAGTTCAACCCACAATTTCTTTCAAACCTATCAAATCAATGTTGTAATTTCTAAGTGCTGGTAGAGAAGTTGAATCCTCTCAATGTTGTATTGTGTTTTGTTAGCTGCTGTGGGTAATACTGATTGGACTGGTGTTTGCGCTTATAATTCAATCGTTGGCTGCGAATCTGGGCGTAACCACTGGTAAGATCGAAAACAGAGAGTGGAATATCGATGAGCAATTGCATGAGATCGATAGTTTTATTGTTGAGGTTTTGAATTTTTGCAGGAAAACACCTTTCAGAATTATGTAAAGCCGAATATCCATTATTGGTAAAGTACTGTTTGTGGATATTAGCTGAGCTCGCTGTCATAGCTGCAGACATACCTGAAGGTTTTCCTTCTTTTTTTTTCCTTTCAACTTTCAATCGAAATCTTATAATGTCCTAAAAAAACTCCCTGTCGGGTATTTTTGAAATGGAAAATGCATGTTTAATAACTTTTTTTATAATTATTTATTTAATTGGTTCGTTTTAAATATATAAATAAATAAAATAATAATACATAATATATTATTAAAAAATTATTAAAAAAAATTATTAAAATATCATAATAATTTTAAAATTCAAAAATATATTGCACGAAAAGAAAAATTAAGAAAAGAAAAAATATAAAATATATCATGAAATACAATTTAAATCTAATTTAATTTTACAATATAATTTATATAAGATAAGATTTGTGTATATTTATATATTTTAAATTGAAATAAGATTTCGAACAGAATGTTATATATACACAACAAAAAATATCGAAACATCTATAAAGGGTGGTTTTAATTAGTTGCTCAATAATGACTTCAAATCTATTGATTCGAGTTATGGTAGTTGAAAAAGAAAATAATTTTTGAATGTTAGTTAAATTAAACTCAATTTATTTAATTCAAAAGTTAAAAAGAAATACATTTGACACGTTGTCTATTAACAATGACATTTTAAAAATATCATTATAATTATTACTATTTATCTAATAATATTTGAATTATTTAACTTAATTTATTTATTTATCTAATCATATAAGTTATTATTTTAATTTTTAATTACTATATTTGACCATGCATATGTAACATTTTATGATTCATCTGTTTTAAATATTTTTTTAAAATAAAATCAAATAGATCAATAAAATAATAACACATGTTTTGTTATAAAATAGTTGTTAAAAAAAATTATTAAAATCATTACTCATTATATGAATACTTAATATACCATATAACATGATACACTTTTACTGACACGTAGCATAAGAATAAAATTCTGCAAATTTTTGTATTTAAAAAAAAAGAAAGTAAAACATAATAAAAAATAATGTTAAATGAATTTAAAAAATTTAAGTTGGTCAAAATATATATTGACGATTTGATCCAAACTTGATGATGACAGTGATTGGCACAGCCTTCGCGTTGAACATACTATTCCACATCCCTGTATGGGCAGGAGTTCTCATAACTGGCTGCAGCACCCTCTTATTTCTTGGTCTGCAGAGATTTGGGGTAATTTTGCTTCTTTTTGTTGTTGTTGTAATAATTAAGAATCATTATCCTAACTCATTAAGATACTAAAATCTCATGATATTGGTTAATTTTATTTGATCAAACATATACTTTCAATTACAATTTCCTAAGTGTTACTGTTTGCGCAGGTAAGGAAGTTGGAACTGCTGATATCAGTGCTAGTTTTTGTAATGGCTGGATGTTTCTTTGGGGAAATGAGCTACGTAAAACCACCTGCTTCTGGTGTATTGAAAGGAATGTTTGTGCCAAAACTCAGTGGTCAGGGAGCTACAGGGGATGCTATTGCTCTTTTGGGAGCCCTTGTCATGCCGTACACTTCCTCTTTTCCTTCTATTTAACTACTACTTTTTTTCAATTTCTCCCATAAACACCACATAAGGATGAACCTGTTAGAATTTTCTTTACTAGGATAAAATGGGAAAATTTATCCTATATAAGGTATAATGATAGCATGTTTTAATTTTGCTATAGTTCATTGGCATAATGCACGCACCTAACTAAGTTTATAAAACTGATTTGTAGTATATAAATGGATACAAATTTTACCATGGAATTAAGTTAGGTTTAAAGTTCACTTTTTTACCGGATTCACTGTGTAAAGTTAAGCCATTGACAAAATGCAGGCACAACCTTTTCCTCCACTCTGCTCTGGTCCTGTCTAGAAAAGTACCCAGTTCAGTGCGTGGCATCAATGTAAGCCACTCTGAAAATAAAGAAAGCTTTTAATAAGTGACAAACTTCAAAACAAGCTCAATATGTCATATTTGCTTGATTGCGCAGGATGCATGTAGATACTTTCTCATAGAAAGTGGATTTGCATTGTTTGTGGCATTCCTAATCAATGTTGCAATGGTTTCTGTGTCGGGAACTGTTTGCGCTGCTGACAATCTTTCTGCAGCAAGTGCTGATCAGTGCAGCGATCTTACCCTTAACTCTGCTTCTTTCCTTCTCAAGGTTAATTACTCAGTTCACTACAGAAGTTGCCATAGTGAAATCATGATGTTAAGTTTAATCCTATTTCAGTTCCAATTTATCTGACACGAAAAATTGTTGTCCTTTGCTTGTAGAACGTGTTGGGACGGTCGAGCTCTACCATTTATGCTATAGCACTGCTAGCCTCAGGACAAAGTTCAGCCATCACTGGAACCTATGCAGGGCAATACATTATGCAGGTTAGTTTGGAATATCATTGAACACTGTATTTTGTTATAATTTGATGAAGGGTGTGCTCAAGTTGCTGGTTTGATGCAACAGGGTTTCTTGGACATGAGGATGAAAACATGGATTAGAAACTTTATGACTAGATGCATTGCCATAACACCTAGTCTTATTGTTTCAATCATTGGAGGTTCTCAAGGAGCTGGTCGGCTTATCATCATTGCATCGGTTTGTATATACTGCTAATAAATGTTCTAAGAGCATTGATTAACTCAACTTTGATACATTTAAGTATTCAAATTTTAAAAATAAATAAATAAATATATATATATATATATATATATATATATATATATATATATATATAGTCTTTTTAAAATAGTGTTTGAGTAAATTACACCACTTAAGATATTCTAGTTCAAATGTAAATTTTGAAAGATCGTTTAACTTATGGTTTAAAAGAATTGTATTCAACTTTAAAGATTAAAATATATCAAAATTTACATAAAAGTTTTGAGACTAAAAACACATTTAATCCGGAAAATTTATCACATTGAAAATCATTCTAAATCGTTTTGCAGATGATACTTTCATTTGAGCTTCCATTCGCTTTGATTCCTCTGCTTAAGTTCAGCAGCAGCAGTACAAAGATGGGACCTCACAAGAATTCTATAATTGTGAGTGGTATTCTTCTCCTAAAAGAATGATAGATTTGTATCCATTATATATAG
Source organism: Vigna radiata var. radiata (assembly GCF_000741045.1). Classification (NCBI taxonomy): domain Eukaryota; kingdom Viridiplantae; phylum Streptophyta; class Magnoliopsida; order Fabales; family Fabaceae; genus Vigna; species Vigna radiata. The sequence goes on from NC_028355.1 coordinate 13,020,875, forward strand.
CAGTATCCACTGACCATTAAGATTGAAGATTTTAGATTGAAAATAAAAAGAGTGACATAATTTTGGTACAGATAATTGTGATCTCATGGATTCTGGGCTTGGGAATCATTGGCATCAATGTATACTACCTTTCTACTGCGTTCGTGGGTTGGTTAATTCATAGCAGTCTACCAAAGGTGGCAAATGTGTTGATTGGGATTGTAGTGTTTCCTCTAATGGCACTTTATGTTGGGTCAGTAATATACCTAACATTAAGAAAAGACACTGTTAAGACATATATTGAGACAAAGAATGAAGCAGCAATGGAAAAGGGTCAATCAGAGTTGAATGAAATTCCTTACAGAGAAGACTTGGCTGATATCCCCTTACCACCATAAGGGAATAAAATGCATCAGCATCACCAAAAGGGGTTTTTATCTATAGCTGTTCATGCCTGTCTCTCACAATCATTGATTGAAATTTGGAAATGAATGAGAATTCTCCTCTCCAGTTTTCTGTCACCCATGTGTTTCTTGTTTTTACCACATAGTTCCGTAAGCTTTGTGGTTTTTTATGTTATAGGAAAGGCGATTTATATGAAAAACCATTCCAGTGTAAATCCTGTGATCAACTGGTGTCCAAAATTTTAGAATAATAAACCCTTCAAAGGAAGTAGCTTTTCCATTTTCTTCCACTTTGTAAAAGCCATGACTCAAGGTCAGATCTTACCTTATGTATTTGTTGTAGAGAAGACTATTATGGTTCTCAGAGATAAGTACGTTTTTCGAGAGGAGATATTTAAAACTGCAAGACAATAAATCTATAAATTTATGAGTATTTTTATTTTTATACTTTTAACATTATTCATCCTATTATATTTATTTAGGAGAAATTTTCAACTTATACATATATACATACATACATATAATATAATATAATATAATAATAATAATAATACATTAATTTTTTTCCTCTTGAAAAGATTTAGACGGATGTAAAAAATAATAATGCATGAATCACATAATAATTTTTTTAATTTTACTTTTTTATATAAAGCGTTGTTCTATCTCCTTTAAGAAATTTTATAAAATTTGATTAAAATATGCGAGTTAAAGATCATATTTAAATTTTACATAACTTCGAGATTGTATTTTATAAGTACACGACATGATGACATTAAATCTACCGCCATCTAATTAAAGATGAAACAGTCTCTTAGTATTAATTAAGTGTAAAAAGTTAAATATTTAAATTGTTTCATTTTAACAATTACATATTCGATACAATATGTATTAATTTAATTATTATATATTAATATTCTCAAGCAAAAAACTATACTTATAATGCTCAACCAATGAAAAATAACAAAATTAAACAACCAAGTTATGGATTATATAATTAAAATATATTTGATGACAAAGTTAAAATATATTTATTTCTACAAATATATTATTACAATTTAAAAATATCCTTTATGTTCCTTTATAATGGTCGTTTAAGATTTATTTGACTAAGCCAAGGAAAAAACAACTACATTTTTCTATTTTGGATGCAATTTTAAGAGATTTACTTTACTTATTATTTCTTTTTCAGTTTTTATTTATTTCAATATATATTTATGTATCATTATTACAAAACAATTTTTCTATTTTCATATTAATTAAATTAAGAATATCATTGGAAAAATATCATATATCCTGAAATCTAAAGAAGACGAGAGCTAAAAACTACTAAATATTTGTATTGTACTGACAATGATAATTGCACCACTATTTACAGGAATTGGCAGATAATATGGTTAATGACCAAATTTTCAATATTATTCCCCTCCTATCTATCAGCTCAAATCAGCATTTCATCCTCATTCTCATTTATTCAAAAATAGTAAATAAAAGAATACTAGATACTGATAATATTATAATAATTTTACATACATCAATTTACCTTAGTTCAACCACTGACTTGATTCAGTGTTTCAGATAACTGTCCAATTTTAAAACAGATAAGATCAAATTTATAGAAGAATGAACATTTGAATTTCTCTCAATCTCCCGGTGTTTTCTACTTAATTCAAACAAAAGACAATTCAAATTAACATCCTTTTATTTCTCCCATTTTAACAATGACATGTAATTTAATGACATATTGAATGGGGAGGCAATTAAACGTTTTTAATTTGAAAACATGAAACCAATATGAAGATTGTGATCTTAAAAATTCTATTTTTTTCTCTCCCGTTTCCTACTCCGGTCATTAGTTCAACATTGTCTCTCTACACTTATAGTATCTGCAATATTCGTAATAAAAAATATTATAAAATTTTAAAACTTGAAATTAAAATCCAATCACTTTTTCTTTTTTGTAGAATGCCACTTGATATGTTTTCATCAGCAATTTCTTACCAGATGCTATTGTCCGTCACAGCAGAAACAATGCCTTTCAACGTCTCCTGCATATTTATTGAAATATGTATGGTTATTTGTTTGTTGATTCCTTTCCTTTTTGCGTGAGGAAGAGCAAAGAAGTAAAATATACCACCGAATGGTCTTTAAGACCAAGCGAGAGGACCAATGGCCTGGAGGAGCCAGACAAACTGCAAAGCAAGAATTGGAGAGGCAACATGATTTCCGAAATATAATTATTAAATTATACATGAACAATAAAAGGCTCATATATTAACAATTTGGAATATCTCTTTTAAGATATATGAAACCCAACTTAATTTCTGAGGAAAAGTGGAACACTTTAGATGCGTAATAAAATCTAAAAAAGTTGGAGATTTTCTCTTAAGGAACAAAAGAATACCTACCTCATTTGCTCAATCAGCTGACGTGCACATGCTACTAACATTGGCTGCATCAATACATTCTGTGAATAAGAAGCACAATATGACAGAAAAGATCAAGGATAACAAATACTTTCCGACATAGGTAAGCATACCTCATCCCGTTTGCCAAATATAACAGAAACGTTGAATGTTGGATTGATGGACACCCCTTCTTCCTTTCTGGCGTTGAAAAGTCATATATGCAACTGTGTGAGTAATTCTTTCTTATTGAAAGATATCACTGATTTGAATGTACATGACGATACATAATTTTAAGCTGACAAATAAACAAGGATTTATCTAAAGTCCTAGTTATTTTAACAACTTTAGTTTGTTAGATGTCAAAAGGGGTGTCCAATGAGTTGGAGATCTTTGTGATTCAATAAACCATTACACGGTAGTTTCTTCTCTTTCTCTCTTCTTCATCTCTTAATTCTTTTCCTAAGATTTAAGAATTTTATCTTGGGTTTATAACAAGATAGGTCTGACGATATGATTCATGATGAGGAGACCCAAGAAGTCATGAATTCAATCCATGAAGAGGAACAATACCATAACAAACAAGGCTATGAGAATCCCAATAGAAAGAAGAAAAGGCCCATTAGGATGGGAGATTATGTTACTTATGAAGATAAGCATAAGGATAAAACGGGTAGCAAATAGGAAGCACCGATCTATGCAATTTTGTCTTTTTGTTAGGCACCAGAAACTATATCTATAATAGATCTCCTTTTACAAAGGAGAGGAATCAAAGACTTTATCTCTTCTGATTCTCTTCCATCTTTATTTTGTTGTGTTTCTTCCTCTACTCCCTCTTATTTTCCTACTGCTGCAGGTGATTATCAGTCAAGCACGTCATTTGATTCTTTCGTTGAGAGTGCATTTTTTCTAAAAAGAAGGCCAATAGGTTGATCCTAACCCACAAGGCTTTTGTGGATATTTTGGTTCCGTGGACTTTTTCAGTGAAGGGCTATATAGCCCTATGAGTTTTTCTAATTCTAACTTATGTGAGTTAGAGTCAAACTATGTGAGAAGAGCCAAATTGACAGGTCTACTTTTGAGTAACTTGTTGCGAGATTATCCCCATCTATACCTCGTAGACAAGGTATTTGTCCACTAGAAAAGGGATAGAATTATTTATGATGAAGAGATTCAAGAAGGCATGGATTCAATCCATGAAGAGGAACAATACCATAACAAACAAAGCTATGAGAAGCCCAATAGAAAGAAGAAAAAGCCCATTTGGATGGGAGATTATGTTACTTATGAGGATAAACGTAAGGATAAAATGGATCACAAATAGGGAGCACTGATCTATGCAAATTTTTCTTTTTCCTTATTGTTGGATAGCCGCAGCAAACTACATCTAATAGATCTCCTTTTGCATAGGAGGAGAGGAATGAAAGATTTTATCTCTCTCTCTAATTCTCTTCCCCCTCCATTCTGTTGTGTTTCTTCCCCTACTCCCTCTATCTTCGTACTGCTGCAGGTGATTAATCATAGTGAAGCAGATCATCTAACCTACCAGAACATGGACCTGAGGACAAAGGCTTTGGAAAATCTTGTGGACAACCCAGCGAGGATGGGTTTCAATCACATTCTCTATGTTGGTAGACTTGGAAGTCTGTGAATGGCAACAGAATGAATATTGGACGAGGAGAAGGTTGATGAACAACTCACTCCTAAGACACTGAACTTGTGGCTGAATAAGGATAGAGCTGAGAGAAAAATCAAATTGCCCAATCTTATTGGTGAGCAACCTTATGATTTGGATTGCTAGTACAGAGAAATTTTTTTGAGGTGTGACAGCAGAAGCCAAAAGAGTAGGGTAGGTTGCATTTAGAGGCAAGGATCAGGGATGCATTGATTTGGGAAAGGACATTTTAGCTGCATGTATGAAAGGCAACCAACTTAGCAACAATCAAGATCAGCCAATAATGTATATACAAAGATTTGAAAATATTGCAGGTGCAGATATTGGATGTCCAGAAGGAAAAACTGAGATATTATTGTTATCAATGAGGTGCATTGGTGTAATTGAAGAGATTATGATTTTGATGATGCTACAAAGTGAAGAACCTGAAGATCCTTGTTGTAATATGTTTAAAAGCATTCTTGTAGTATAAATTGTATTAGGATTAATCTTGTTGATGTAAACATTTAGAACTTTTCCTCTATAGAGACAGTTTGCGCAAATAATCGATTATTTGGTGTAATAATCGATTATCACGAACTCATTTGAAAAAGAGTTGCTCGCGCAAATAATCGATTATTGCTCGAAATAATCGATTATTCTGGTCTGAGTCAGAACTGTCCAAGTTGCACAAATAATCGATTATTCTTCAGGATAATCAATTATCACCTTTTTGAAAACTCCACAACGGACACGAATAATCGATTATTACTTACAATAATCAATTATCACTGGCAGTTGGAAAGTGTCTTTTCAGTTTCTAACCTTAAGACTATATATACTTCTTACCAAACCATTTAGAGGGTTATCTATGCCATTTGAGAATACTCTGAGGAAGTTCTCAAGTGATAAAGTGCTCTTGTCAAGACTTGTGAATAGGAGAAGCTCGCGTTTAGTGTGTCTAAGGTCAGAGTTGTTCTCTTCAAATTGGCTGAGCAGTTTTCTTTTGGTTCGTTTGTCGAAGGAAGGTGTTTTCTGTTCTTACTCTTTATTCCATATTATTGTAATATGTGAAACAATATTTTAGTGAAAAGGTTAATCACTATTTATAGTGATTAACAACGGGATGTATAATCTTCTGATTCGAACCAGTATAAAAATTAATAGTGTTGATCTTCTCCTCCCTATACTCTTTATACTTTTAGCATACCAACTGTTTGATAAAAGTTTTATAAAAAAATTAAAATTGCTAAAGGAACCATTTTATTGACCGTAACACGCTTTCCACTTTAACAATCGTATCGAACTTATTTCCACTGCGCAAAATGAAGAGCACAAATGCAATGCCAAGTATGAACACAATCTTAATAATACTACAAAGTCCATACATCTAGCCAAAGATATCAAAGAAAAGTTATTGATCATTGTTGTCAAAACCGGACCGGACCAGCTGGTTCAACGAGTTGAGCTGGGAACCAGACCAGGCTCCAGTCCAAAGTTTCCTAAGAACTGAATTTCATTTTAACCAAGATAAAACTGGTTGAACATGCCAAGAACCAGAATAAAAATATGGAAAACCAGCAAGTTGAGAGATTCAAACAGTTGGCTCTAAAAACATCTTTTTTTTGTTGTATTTGTTTTTTCTTAAGAGACTTGCAGTTTCTAACGTATTTTATGTTATTTTTCAAAATCAAATATGATGTATTAGATTTGTTTGCTTTCATATATAACTTACTTGTATAATATGTTGTCTTACGAAACTTTTAATTGAAGTTTAAATTTGAATTTTATAAATTTATTTACGTTACCCGTTATAATTAATACTACTTTATGTATAGTACTATTATATTTAAAATATTATAACAATAACTCAAGTGAAGGAGGAATTGCAACTCAAACTGGGATCCATTAGGGCAGCTATAATGGCTTACCAAGCCTGATTCAAGGAATGCATTTCTCACGTCTTTTCAAGAATACTACTGTCCCAATCAATCATTCACTCAGAAAAAGACCGTGTGGAGGAAATATAGCAGCAGGACACTCAACTACGAAGTCTTATACTATTAGTGTTTATCCACAATGAAACAGAAGCGTAAGTACTAGCCATATTACGAATAAAGAAGAAGCAATGAGGGCAATTGTTTTCACTTTCAGGTCAGCCATTTAGCTGAAGACGCAGATGTCCAGAAAAAGTATCAAGGTTACTATTTTGGCAGAAGATGAAAAATTGGAGGAAAACAAGTGATTGAAAAGACCAATTCTCAGGAAGGAGAAACTCTGTGCGAAGGTGCACCAATTGTATTTACATGTTACATGCTCAAATTATCTGTCTTTTCAGCAGGGGAAATTACACACCTAAGAACTATAAAGCATCATCAAATCATGATAGATAGCGGGGCAAGTCATACTTCATTGCTTGGGAGTTAGTAAAGTAGTTGGGATATAATGTATTCTCGACAAAAACAATAGGAGTAGATTATGGGATAGACACAAAAAATTTCCCCCGAGGGTGCTCTCAAAAATCGAAGTTATTGGTTTCTTTAAATGATCCTGAAGGAGATTGACTTGTTTAGGTTGGGAGGAGTGGATCGAAATTTTAGGGGTGGCATAGTTAGAAGCGACGGGTTCAAAAAAGTAAATTAGAGATCTCTACATGTCTATTGCACATCAGAGGATGGCTTTTCTAATCAAAGGTGACCTGACTGACTGAGTCTAACAAAAGCAATGATATCTCATAAACCTCTATATAACAAGGTCTTGATGTGGAATTCTCTTTAGTATCAGTAGTGATATATTTATTCTCAGTATTAGTTGCTTATGATTTTACTGGTCAAGAAATATAAATAAAATCAATGATATTTCACAGAAGTCACATGCAGACCTGGCATACACTATTGTCCCCATGGTTCCTATTTGGGTAGCAATAACCTGATAAGCAGTCAGAAAAGTAAGCACAATCACCATAAAAACATAGAAAACAACTCCATCAGCACTCACCAGAAAATGATCTTCGTATCTCGAAATAATAATCTCCGTTTCATTCCCCTGAAAGCAAGCAAGTAATTTCTCAACATCAGTCCAACATTTCAGCATTAGTATTAATTATCAACATTAAAAAAATATATATTGAACAGCTAAATTTGAACCTCTAACATTATTGCATCTTCTATAATTATAAAATCAATGGAAAGGAGTTAAAAATTAGTTGCTGGCTACTAAGAGTTGCAGGAAACGGACACTCGCGCATGCATACATTGATTTCCCGAGAGAAATTGAGTTGAGACACTGGAAATTGAGAAGTGGAGCTTTCCATATTCATTGACATCGGCGCTGATAGGTCACCCTCACACTAATCAAAAGAGTCTCACAGTCGTTACCGTTATCTCAAAGAACTACTTTACAGAATCGGCTTCAAAGGAGAGGAAGATGAGATCGCCGCCTGTAATGCCGACGGAGCGGAGAGGCGAGGTTTTCGTTGTTCCTGTTGAGAGAGAGAAGAAATGGAGAAAATGTGCGTCTTATTACTCTTTGATTTATTAAACCCCACTAATTATATTTTAATTTTTAGTTTAAAAATATATGAAACCAAACAAGCTGTTTTAGTTTAGTCAGAGTAAATTTTTTTTAGATAAACTAATGATTAATATTCATTTTGAAATTTAAATATTCATTTCTTCTTTTACGACGTTTTTAAAAATAAAACCGGAATTCTATATTTATAAAATATATTCCAATAAATATTTTAAAGTATTATTTAATACATAATCGATTATGGGATACTAATAATTAGTTATGAGTTTTTTTCATCATTTTATACTAATAATAGTAATAAAAAATAAAATTATACTAATAATCTATAACTATATATAAAAAATATATACTTTCTAATTATTATTTTTTAAATTTAAATAATTTTTTATAACAAAAAATTATTTTTCAGTTTTTTTATTTTAACAATTATTTTTTTGAATTCAAATAATTATTATTATAAAAAGAATTATTTACTCTAATTATTTTTTAAAACTTAAATAATTACTCATAATATTATTTACACGATATCATTTATAATATTTTTTTATTTAAATAACTAAAATTTATTTTATCTATAACTATATCTATAATTATATATACGTTTGGTTTTTCAATTTTACTCTTTTAATTACTGTCTTTAAAATTTAAATAATTTATAAATATTTAAAAAATGGGTACACATGTTAAATAATTATATATGCTAGTAATAATAATAATATTTTTTGTTAAAATTAATTGAGAAATTAATTTTATTATGTGATTCGTTTAATATATTATGACGCTCTTAAATGTATTTTGATTAAATATAAGGATATATGAATTATTATGATAAATTATAATAAAAATAAAATAAAACAAAGTTGATAAACAGTTGGTTTATAAAGTTATGAAATTCATTAGGATTTTGTTTCTAATTATAAGGTTATCACAGTGAGTAAAAATAAAAAATAAAAAGATAGATTGAGAAAATAAGGTTCAAAAGTAGATATTAAAAATTGCACTTTCATTAAATTTTTCATGAATTAATGTTAATATGTGTTAATATGTGAAAATCATAAATCTTAAAATTTTATAATATTTTCTAAAACAAATTAGAAACATATAGAAATTACAAAATTTTTAATTGTGATATCAAGACATAGATTCTTTTATTATTATTATTATTATTATTATTATTATTATTATTATTATTATTATTATTATTATTATTATTATTATTATTATTTTAAATTATGTTTTTTTTTTTCAAATCTCCTGGTAAACTCTAATTACGGGCAAAAGTTGTTTATACTGATGTGTATATTTTGAATAGATGTCTAATACATAGTGTTTTGTGATAAAACACCACAACAAGATTGGAGTGGATGGAGGCCCTCAATCCAACGTCTCATAATTTTTTAATGTATGGCATATGTTCATGTACCATATGAACTAAAAAAAACTTGATAACAAAAGAGAAAAATGCATCTTTATTGGTTAGAATACTAAATCAAAAATATACAAGTTTTACAATTTAATGATAAAGAAAGTAGTCATTAAAAAAGACATGACATTTAATGAAGAAAGAATGTGGGATTGGTCTTCCAAAGCTCAAAAAAAGTTATAAATATCAAGCATATACTACAAAGGCACCAAAGACTACTGCACAAATTGGGGAACTATGGAAAATGATAATGATCCATCTATTGAAAAAACTATCAATTTTACTTTATTTGCAAATTATGAACTTATAACATTTGAAAAAGCTTCAAATAATCAACATTGAAGGAAAGCAATGAATGAAGAAATTCATGCCACTAAGAAGAATCAAACATAAGAGTTAATAAACTTACCATCAGACAAAAAGCCAATTGGAGTAAAGTGGGTGTACAAAATTAAGTACAAACCCAATGAAAAATTGATCGCTTCAAAGCAAGGTTGGTAACAAAAGGGTATAAACAAAAATTAGGTATTACTTATTTTAAGGTATTTGCTCATGTGGAGAGATCAGATACAATTCATATAATTATCTCTCATCTCAAAATAATTCGAAAATTCATCAAATGGATATTAAGTCTGCTTTTCTAAATGGTACTTTGGAAGAAGAAGTGTACATTGAACAACTTGTGGGATATGAGATTGAAGACAAAGATAAAGTTTACATATTAAAGAAGGCATTGTATAGCTTAAAGCAGGCGCCTAAGGTGTGGCATAAGAAGATTGATTCTTACTTTGTGCAAAATGGTTTTCAAATATGCCCATTTAAACATACTTTGTATACCAAATTTGTTGACCCTGATAATATTCTTATTGTGTGTCTTTATGTTGATGATCTGATTTTTACTGGCAATAATTTAAAGATGATTACAAAATTCATGGAGGCCATGGTTAAATGTTTTGAGATGATAGATTTAGGCCTTATGTCATATTTTCTTGGCATTGAGGTCATTCAGCAGGATGATGGAATTTCCATATCTCAAAAAAGGTATCCTATTGATGTTTTGAAAAAATTCAAGATGGAAAATTCAAAGTCAAACTCAACATCATTTGAAGAGAAGTTGAAACTAAAAAATGATAGTGATGGAAGAATTAATTCAACATACTACAAGAGCTTGATTGGACATCTTAAATATTTAATTACTACTATACAAGACATTGTCTTTAGAGTAGGATTGTTGAACAGATTCATGGAAGAGTCATGTGCATGTCATTTACAAGGAACAAAAAGAATTCTCATATATATCAAAGGTACTCTAATTGACAAAATCTTTTATACTAACACTAATGATATGAAGTTTGTCGGATATACAAGTAGTGATTGGACAGGAGATGTTGAAACAAGAAAAAGCACGTCAGGGTATGCATTTCATCTGGGAATAGGAGCAGTATTATGGTCTTCAAAGAAACATGTTGTTGCTCTTTCAACAACCGAAGTAGAATATATGGCAGCAACTAGTTATGAAACTCAGACAATATGGTTAAGAAGAATTCTTGAAATGATGCATTAGAAACAAGATATCCCATAGTGATATTTTGTGATAACAAGTCAGCAATTGCAATATGCAAAAATTCAACATTTCATAGACGATCAAAACACATATATTTGGTTCACAAAATTTAAGAATTGATAATCGAGAAGAAGTAGTGATCTAGTATTGTCGAATTGAAGAATAAGTCATTGATATTTTTACAAAGTCACTTAAAGATGAGTTATTTTACAAGTTGGAGAAAATGGTTGGACCGGTAAAAAATTTATTAAAATGAGGCAATGTTAAACTCTAAATCAAGTGCAATGAATAAACTTTAGTGCCTCCGATGATTGGTTGTTGTAATAGAAAGTGGTTTTGGTTATTGTAATAGGAAATAGTTTTGGTTGTTAAAATAGGAAATGGTTGTTGAAATAGGAAGTGGTAGTTGTAATAGAAGTGAAGGATGTTGGAATAGCAACCATTTCTAGTATTATAAAAGGATGCAAGGAGTGTGTGGAGATATAACATGGTTGTGAAGTAAAAAAAAAATAAAAAATAGAAGTATATGTATGTGTGTGAGTAATCAAAAAAGAGAGATTGATTTTTAAAACAAAATTTGAGTTCTAAAATATCTCACTAATATTAGTAAAGTATTGAATTCTTTAAATATGGTTAAGAAATTTAATATGATTGAATAAAAAAAGTTAATTGAAAGTAATAAAATCTACTTTAGAACTCTTTTATGTGGAAAGTAATTGGTCACCAACCGAGAGATACCATTTATGCATAAAAAAAGTTGTAACAAAATGAAACGAAAATTTGAAATTTTATACTTTTTTTTGTCTTTTTACCTAAACTAAAATAAATCAATAAGAGGTTGCTAAGAACTTGTATCATCCTCAAACCTTAAACTCGCTCATATTAGAGATGTGGTGGCAGATTCTCACTTATTCTTGAAAAAGGGTGTAACCATTTGTGTTGCGGTATAATTGACTTTTGGAAGAAATCTAGTTTACACCACCCTATGAAATCATAAATGCTCATAAACTTTTTTAATAATAAGAAATTTTTTTACCAATAATTTATTCTAAACAAAAACACAAAAGTTATCTCAAAATTTTTTATTCGTTTTAAATTTGAGAGTTTTGATGATAAAACTAATGAATGATTAATTCTGTCAGTTTATCGACATTAAAAGTACAACTTATATAAGAATATCAAATTATGTTGTTGTACTCATAGTAATCAATTTCAGTACAAATATATTAATTTCATCTAAATTTCTCCTTCCACGTAAAGAGCTCCACCTTTTTTCTCTTTTAAGGAGGCTTAATAGCACTGATTATCTCAATTTTTATTAGATTTGTTCGAAATAGTCCTACTGTTTTTAAAATGTTCAATGTAATCCTAAAGATTGTAATTTATGTTCAATTTGGTCCTTTTTGCAAGCGTAGTTTAAATCGTTAACCGTCAAGTGTCCAGCTGTGTAATACCTAAATGAGATGGTATTTAACTACTGTCATGTCACCATCTTCTTCAACCTTAAGCCTAAACAAAAACTGAAACCTTAATTTCTCTCTAATCACCTAACCCTAGTGTCGTCACACCTAAACCCTCAGGCTGCTACCGCAATCACCATAGACCTGCAAACACAACCCAGAAGACCATCACCAGGACACTATTGCGACCACTTCCACGTAGTGCTGTCAAAATGGGTTGTAACCCGCGAGCCAACTTGACCCACCACGGGTTTACATCGGGTTGAGTTTGAAAAGCATGTAATTTTTTTATGCAGACTAGTTTTCAACCCGGCTCACTTAGAACATGACTCATCCAGGTTGAACCCGTGTTGAGCCAGGTTGGCTCACCAACCACCTAATTTAATTTAATTATTTATTATTTTGAATTTCAATATTATTAGTTAGCATTTTTTTTTATTATATTGTAGATAGGGATAAAGAAAAAGATGTTTCAAAAGAGAAATATATTATAGATTTATCTATTCAAGATTCTAATATTATAAATGAACAAGTGATACAAAAATTATCAATGTTAAAAACTTACTTGTTGGCCTTTTGTGCTTGTTTTTGGAGTACACTTAGATTATATGATACTTTTTTTTTTAATTTTCTTTGAAGTTTAACATCATTTTAGGGTGAAATTTATTTAGATTTGAATTAAAAAATATTATAATTTTTTTATTTTTAAAAAAACTTATTAAGTGTGTTAGTGAGCCAACTCATTTAACCCACCAACCAGTGGTGGGTCGAGCCGGGTTCGAATTTTTTCGGCTCACTAATAAGTAAGCCAGGTTGAGTTGACTCACTAAGTGACCAACCCGTAGTGGGCCGGGTCGGGTCGAGCGGGGTTACCCATTTTGATAGCTCTACCTCCACGTGCCATCATCTTCATCGCGCGCCGTCACCATCATCTTCTTCCCAGTTCGCGCTGCCACCATAGCGTCGCCGCCAACTCCATGCCTTCATGACATCATCCTATCCTTCCACCATCAACCTCGCATCAGTCGCCGCGAAGCACATTTTCACCATCATAATTCACCGGAAACTTGCATCAAATCCAATCTAGAAAACCAACAAAAACCCAAAAGTAGCACCGTTAGGATTCGCGATGTCTTCGCGAGTTCATCTTTCTCTATTGACGTAACCTAGCCGTTCGAAACCCTCAACCCAATCGCGCCTAAGAACCACCATATTTGCAAACCTGCTTCTCCCTCGTGCTTTCATCAACCTGCAAGGAAGCCCAACCAACCCAAAAGTTTCCAAATTAGAAACCCACAAAACCCTAAAATTGTACATCCACCTAGTGCAAGACCACCAGCATCCATCATAAGGGCAAGGTTGTAGCGTCTTCATCTTCTTCTTCATTGAGCCAACGAATTACCCACGAGAGAGAACAAGAATCGTGACCACCACTGGCTAGAGAGAAATTAGGGTTTCAGTTTTTGTTTGGACTGAAGGTTGATGAAGATGGTGACGTAACAGTAGTTAAATGTCATTTCATTTGGGTATTGCACAGCTGGACAGTTGGTCTTTAACGATTTAAACGGCATCTACAAAAAAGACTAAATTGTACACAAATTACAATCTTTAAAACTACATTGAACATTTTAAAATCAGTAAAACCATTTATTAAGCATTCTTTTAACTAGCTACTTTTTTCACCTTTTAACACTAGGTAAATCCAAAAGACGGTCTCCATGAGACACAACACTACGAACAAAACCAAGAACCGTGGACTACATAACATATCACGAGCACTGAAGACAGAAGTCACCATTGCGTGGTCCTTATTCATCCAAGTAGTTTTAATGTAATCTAACTATAGAAGATCTGTGGGGCTTGACAAGATTTCAAGGTACCTAAAGGCCAGAAGAAAATAAACAACTTTGGAACATCACATGATACTTATTTTTCCTTTAAGCACAGTTTCACAATCAACTTCAACGAATTACAGGATCTACAGACTAAATAACTTTCTTGCCACATCCACCTAACCTCCTCTTCACTTTCTTAAATAGATGATTACCAATGAAAATTACACCTTTTAAGTTCCAAAATTTAAAATCTACTCCCCTTTAACCTAAACCAGAGTTTGTTCCTGATACAGGCCTCAACAATGGATGATTGGACGTGGGCTGCACATTACTAGGGGCATTGAACATGGCAGTTGAAGAAGGTGATTGTGATTGTTGTATCATAGATAGTGGTAATCTTTGCCCCAACCCAAACATCGAAGGTCGTGGGGCAAAGGACATATGTGGATGAAGTGATTGATTGCTGCCATACCCTGAGATGCTGGGCTGTGAGGGAGAAGCAGAGATCATTTGTTGCCTGTTGCTGCCATTGCTAGCCATTGAAGGACCAACACCCGATGCAGCCATTGTGGGTGTGGCTCCTGCAGTTCCAAGACGTGCTGATATTACACGAGACCGTTCAGCAGCAAACCTTTGCTTGGTTCTCTCCAGTTGTTCGCATTCTTTCATTAACAATGTTTCGATTTCCGCAAACTGTTTCAGCTTCAACTCTAATCTTTTCAGCTGGCAATAATAACAGCAAGCCACAAACAAAAGTTAAAAACATCAAAATACTAGCTCTGCATCTGATTTTTAGTAATCTCCAATTGCTTAATTTACTTTATTCTAAAAAATTGTTCACTTGTTTTCACACATTGATGCACACCATCCAGACAGAAATGGACAAAATAGAAATTAACTATATCTAACATTTTAGTTTAATACTGGAATTAAAGTCAGAAAACAACAGTAATACCTGATGATTAACTATGTTAGCACACAACCTCTGAATTTCTCGCTCTTCATGATCCGCAAATAATTTTGCTTTCATTGCTGCCGCAGAGAGGCCTGCTTTAGCAGCATCTTTAACTTTCTCAGCAGATAGTGGGGTTGTCCTACCATCATTTAGTCCCCATGAACCATGTACCTTAGCCTTATCCTCTGAAACAAAAAAGAAGTATTCCCAAGAAAGTATTCCCAAGAAGAGAATTACATAATGGGTTTTATTAGAAGGCTGGGGTAAGGATGTATATAAGCAACATATTAAAACAGCAACTATAACTGACCATTATTATTATTATTTGATACCGCTGTTTCTCCATGAGACCCACCATCTCGACATCTTATGCTTTCGGAATTTGTCCTACATGTGAAAAATATTAATTTTTAATACAAAATTCTTAAACTACCAAGTTCACAAAAAGAACCGGACAAGTTGTGCTTAACTTTCCCACTCCACCAACCATACAGTATTGTCTTTTCTTTTTTTATATTTTTCTTTTGTGGGAGTTTTACATAAGGTTTGCTTCCACTTATAAGATTTTTTAAATAAAATAAGATAAAAAGGCCAAAAGCAGAAGATAAAATGCACAAAAATGAGTAATAACCCCAAAGAAAACACTTCATCCAACAAACTGCACTTGCTATGACAGGCATACTCACCTATTATCATGTCCAGGTGCTTCCATCTGTGAAGTGCTGCCAGAATTATCCACTGATAATACTGCTAATGCTGCATGAGCACAAGAAGCAGCTACTCTTGGTCCAACTGCAGAGGCTAAAAAGGCAACCTTTGGAATGCACCAACCAAAACAAAATATATAAGAACTGCAGAATATAAGAGGCATTTTAATTTGTACTGAAACTTATAGAGTCTAAATACAATATCTTAGCCATCACATCACCCTTTAATGCATTTGTATGTGCGTAACAGAAAAATTGGTGGTTCCATCAAAGAGAAGCAAGTAACTTGAAGGAACAAGTTTTGTTTATAACTTTTATAAATAAACATGAATAAAATGCCGTACTATAACCACATCCTATGCTGACTAACATGTTTTCAATTGCCTTAGTTGAATAATAATTTAAGCATATCATTAGCAGTCACCCACCAAAGCCATAACAGGATTTCCAGAATTTGCAAAAGGAAGCCGGCTGTCAGTATCTCTCACTTGATGGACAGGTCCTGTAACAGCATAGATACCAAATCAAAACCATATAACAAGAAAGTTGAATTAAAAGTATTAGATAGACCTGCAGTATCTCCGTTTGAGTAACAATGCAGTCTTCCACTACCATCTCTATCCATTGCATTGGATGACAAAGGCATGCTCGGAACATTAATATTTTCCAACTTTCCATCTTCCATGGGTAGGCGGAGAAAATGAAGAATGCATTGTGCTTTTGATTTGGTAGCAACATGCTCAGCAATTTCGTTCCAATTCTCATTGTAAATCTCCATTGCTTCAAGAAGCAGTAAAGTTTCTTGATCAGTCCAATTATCCCCGTCTAGTTCACCATAATCCCTTGTCGTATCCACCCTTAGAAAATCTAGACTTGAATGACCAATGACAAATCTCCCATCATGAAAGCAATCAGTGCAAAGTATAATATCAGCCTGTAACAAGAGATGATAATTACATATGATGGAAGAGGTGTTCAAAGTTAATCTGCAGCTTACTTAGTAACAAGGGTCAACTAATCAGCCCCTAGTTTACAAATTTTAGTATATATGACTGGTTAACCACTTTGACAAACCAATACGAAATTTTGTTGGGGCATCTATTGGAGATGTCAAAGGAGCTTCTCTTTAGGTAGTTCAAGGGGTGATTGAGAACTAAAGTAAAATGCAAAGTGCAGGCTGATAGAACACTAGTGCATAAAAGTGACAAAAGATAATATTGAACAATAAAATCACACAATACAACAATAAATTTGTTGTCCCAGGGACAAAAAAGAGCATTACACAAATAAAGCAATTCTCTTGCCATCCACAGAGTAAGAAGTATCCTACAGAGAGTGATCTCAGTCCGCATACTGAAAATAACTACACAACCTAATATCAGTTGTATACTCCTAAGCATAATCCATAATTACCAGCAGTTATTTTCAACACATATCTGTCATCCTGCAGTTTCTAATGCAAAACTAATTCTAGCCTTTATTGTCAACACTTAACTTCCATATAGCAGCTCCCATCACTATGGCCTGCTGGAAAATCAGTCATATCATTAAGGCTGAAAGATAGAAACTAATTCTCCAAATTATCTTTATCTACTTCAATAACAACTACTTCATCTTTTTTCAGGGCTTCATTAGTGACCAAAATTAACAATCTTAATTGTTTCTCAGTATATATAGGGAACTGAACTTTTTTGCACAATTGAGACACAAAACCTTGCTTTTCCTTTCCATCAATTCTTGATATGTAAATGGTGCAGGCCTTGGTTGAACTTGGCTGAATTTTGCTTAAACCTGTGAATGTCATAGATGAAGTTCTTTTGTTTTAATGATTTTTAGTTTAAACCTGGACTGAAATGACTTTGGCTTCCATTCCACCCTGCAGTCATCTTGTAGTAATTATTGATCCTGCATCACCTTCTGAACCATACAATACAACTGCTTTGATGGGCTTTAAACAATGCCGGAAGATCCCATTTTCACAGAGCTTTTGATTTGGTACCAACTGCAGATGCATACTACATAGCTAGAATTTTTGTTCTGGGTACAAAATTTTGCAAATGATGCTTAACTTCAAGTAGCAAGCTACCAAGAAAATAACTCAAATATTTCTCTTCAGGTAAACAATTGACTTGTGATGAGTACAATTCAAATGATTCCATAAACTCCTCCACCAATTTATGAATAGATGGGAGAAATTACTATGTTTGAGACTTTTACTCACCTAAAAGCTACTTTAAAGTTGAATTTAAAATTTAAGAGCTTTAAAATAAGTTAAATCCATTTGATAATTTTTAAAGTCAATTAAAAAGAACCTTTCATATAAAAATTCTCATTGGAAACTATGAGAGAAAAGATGGAGAAGAGAGAAAAAAGTAGTAATGAAATGAGAGGTCTAAACACAGATTTAATACTCCAATTTTATTAGTAATGGGTAAAGCACTAGTGTGGTACCACCAGTACAAGCCTAGCATAAAACACAACAAAATTAAGTGCATGGTGAGAAAGTGTTTTTTATTTTTATTTTCCATTTTTACTTTTAATTACCAAAATATCACCTTGTTTTCATTGTTGTATAGCAAGATTGCTTTCTCTGTTTCATAAACAAACTACCGAAAAGAAGAAACAAAGAGAAAAGAAAACAAAGTAGTTAAAAGTGAAAAAGGAAAATGAAAGCAAAAAACACATTTTCAAACTTTACAACCCTAAGACTTCTAAAATAGTAGGAATATTAATATTTTAATTCCCTCAAGTTGATGTGTGGTTAGTAAGCATATACTTGTTAAACATAAACACATCTAACAAATATAATAACTTTAGCATTCCCTCAAGTTGATGTTTGGTGCATTGATCACATCACAATTAATAGTTTACATCAGAATTTTTCTCTGTAAATTTTTTAATAAACTTGTACATAATTACGATGACAACAATCTAAGCAATTTACAATTTGTTAACTAGCTACTGTAGGGTTCTCTTTCATAATACTAAACCAGCATGATCATCAAACATTCAGATTCTAGAGGTAGAAACAAATCATCAAAAATTGTATGTTTGCCTCTAGGTGACATCCCTGCAATGCAGCAGTACATGCATTCCTATATGCCACACCAAATCTCACTTGTTAGTTTTATCTTTTGCTTTGTTTGTGTAACGAGGTTGAGTAAAGGGAGAAAATATTCAGAATGGCGGGTGAAATATAACAAGTATTGACTGTCATGCACACATAACCCATCTAAAGGGAATGGAGGTTTGAGCTATTTCTTGATTCAATCAACTAGACTTGGTGCTATAAATAATCTTTAAACTAAAGGGGCATAATCATCTCCTGCACCTATATGCATTGCATGCGTAAGGCTATAATAGCCCTGTGTACTCATGCAAGTTGGTAGTATGGTGTTATTAACATCGGAAGCCCTTTCTATTCAAACTTTCATTCAGACCATCATTACCCATAATATAATATTAAATTTGAAAAAAAAAAAAATAATCCAGAGTACCTCTTTCTGAGACTGGTAGTATACAAGAGGAAGAGGACGAGAACAATAATTGCAATGATTCTCCGAAAGATGTTCTCTTATTCTGTCCTCCAGATCAAAGACATCCACATTACGTGCAGTCAATGACGAATAAATTTCGTCAGCTTTCAGCTTACAACTTGGATTGTCAAATTTGATCAAACTATCAATAGATTTCAAAGCCTCAGCTGGCACACGGACCTCTCCACTAGGTTCCTCCCTCAGGCAAGACATAACATTGGAAGACTCAAGACTCGATATCTGAACACAATAATTAATAATTCCCCAATGATCAAGGAACCTCACAATCCGAGTCAAATCTTCAAAATCAACTCCTGTCAACAAACCCTGGCAATCAGAAACAGTAATCCTCTTCCCAGGCTCCTCCAAATGCATAGCAACAATGCAGTTCCTACACTCCATGTACTTCTGGGGAGTATGATCGGGTGACTTCCCTGAAAAGAAATGTGGCACTGCTTGCCTCTCTAACCTATGCACAGTGGCAGGCGAAAACCAATCTGCTCATACAAACCCAAACCAAACCAACATCAATCCAAACAGTCCAAAACTCAGAAAACAAAACAGAAGTCAAACAAACACGACCAAAATTCAGTTCACCTGAATGCATAGGAACTACAAGAACCTTAGTTCCAAAGCGCTTAACAACCCCGCGACCTTCCAATATGGCAGGTGGACTTATAACAAAAGAGGAATCACCCTCAAAAGCCAAATTATCAGATGGCACAGCCGACAGCGCTTGAAGCTGACCGTGAGACACGTTTTCAATAACAAGAGGAGCAAGAGCACTCTGAGCCTTGCTGTCTCCAGACTCAAGGGCTCGCTCCAGAGCCACAATTGCAGTGACGGAAGAGTGAGGACGGTTCACGGAACGCTTTATCACCACCGGAAACTGAGAAATGGTAACACCGTGGTCTGAGAGAACCTCCGTCTCCACATGTGGTTGCGAATTATGGTGTTGATGCGTTTGTTCTTCGGAATCGTACTCACGTTCCGCATGGTCATCCTCTGCATTGGGGTTTTCTTCGTCGTCTTCCTCCTCCTCCTCGTGCTTGGGGTGGCGCCGAGCGACTTGAGAATCTCTCTTGCGCTTCCTCCATCTGTTTCGGTTTTCTGCAAAAAGGAAAATTCAAATAAAAACAAAATTGAGAACAGTGATTAGGGAATTGAGAAGAAAAGAGAAATTGGGGGAATTGGAAGGGCAGGGTTGGCATTGAGAGAGTGAGGGTTTAGAGAAGTGAATGAATACCTGAAGGAGAAGCTGGCATGGCAAGAGAAGAAGAGAGGGGTTTAAGGGAGAGAGAGAGAGAGAGAAAATTGTGGGAAAGATTTGAGTGTGGGGTCGTTGATTGGCGCAAAGGATTGGGATTGTCGTTGGAAGAAATATCTTTGATTTGGAGGATCGATCTCTCTTTCTCTTTCTCTACGCTGGATGATGTGTGATATGCATTTGGGGCAAAACACAGTGTTGATGTGAGTTTTTGTGGCTGTTACCGGAACCACAAATGTAGCTGCTTTGCTTCTCTAGCGCGTGTTTCAAACGCTGCTTATTTATTAGGCCGTGCTTTGCACGAATGGCTTAGATGCTTCACATATGTCTTTTTCTATCCCTTATTTTTGTTATCCTTTAATTATTCTGTTAAGTACTAACAAGTATTTTAAAGATGTTAATTAATTAACTATTATGTTAACATTTATTTTAGTCTTTGAAAAAACACCTATTTTATATAAATTCATGATAGATCAATGTTCTTAAATGTATTTTAGATTTTTTTGTGTCCAATAAGTAGAATATCTATAAACTTTATTAATATTTATAATGAAAATTTATTGATGACATTTAATGGAGTTTTTCTTTCAGACACTTAAATTTTACTTGAACTAACATTATGTTTGAAATATAATTTATATTTATGATAAATTACTTAACTTTTATGATAAGTACTATTTTTAACTGTTAGTTTTTTATTAAATTGATTGATTTTTCCAAATACTTCATCAAATAAAAGATAAAAGTGAACCAGAAACAAGAAAAAGAAAAGTTGTTAATTTTGGGAAGATAAAATGAACATAAGTTTTTACCATCTCCTCAGTCCTTACTATTGGTTTAGACATCATCCGACAGTTGCACCAAATCTGAAGGATGCATTGTTTCAACAGTTGTTTGGTTTATATAATTTTTATCGTATAAATAAATGATGTTTTTTTAGCAAATAATATTATTACATAATCATAATTTTATAATTTCAAAACTTAATTAATTTTTAATTAAAATTTGTAGTATTAATATTTGATTAATATTAATTAAATTAAATTTTAAGTTTTTCATAAATTAATAAATATTAAAATAATTAGTAAAAATGCATGTACAAATATGCGTTCATTTTTTTATTATAATAAAAACATTATTATTATAATAAGAATTCAAATAAAAATTAATATTAAATAAATTTTTATAAAAAGAATATGTCTTTTATAAATAATTTTGTTATTGTATAAACAGTTTTTTATGAGTAATTATTTAAATTTAAAAAATAATTATTAAAAAGGTAAAAATAACTAAAATGAATATTTAATATCCATGTTGAAATACAAATTAAACCAAAAAAAATAAAATTTCATAACATATAACAATAAATAATAATATTCCACCTTTTACCAGCTTACTATTTATAAAATAAAATATTATAAAATTGATAAAATTATCGACATATAAATATATATTAAAATAAATAAACAATTATAATATAACTAAAAAAAATTATTAGATAACAAGAAAGAATATTTTATAACATTATTCTCATTCACCAAATATGTTTCAACACCTAATTATTATTTATTTATACCAATAAAATTATTATTACAAAATAAACGAACAAACACATAAAATAAACAATTAAATCATTATTTGTATGCATATTTATCCATAGATCTATCAATTATTCTCAAAATAACTTCATAAATCAATAATTATTTTAACCTTCACAAAATCATACTAAAAAAATTTAAATATGAAAATTTGTACTACTTGACGAATTACTCAGATTATAACTCTTTTAAACACAAAAATCAAATCCAAACCAACAAATTTATTAATCAAACACTCATACCATAAATTCCAATTCATTAAATTTCATTATACAATTTAATCATGTAATTTAAGAACCTAACCACAATTTAATACGATATACTCACCAGACAAATAATGATTTAGTCAGGTCACCTCTTCCTTAAGGGTGTTAGCGCTTCCTCGAACCTAAGCCAGGTTTGTTGTGATTAAACAAACAGTTGAGATTGAATGTGTTTGTGAGGTTGATTGAGCTTTTGAGGTTATGAATCAGGATAAGGGATTTGAAGCACCATGTTTGGTTGCTCTGTTTGTCCCCAATTGTGGTTCGTGAAACTTCTAAGTTAACCTTTACGACTACCTCGATCTCCTTATCCTTAACTTCGACCTCCACTGCCTTGCTATACAAGGTGGCTCATCACACCAAAGTGGATTAGTTCTTCGGTGAGACCCTTCAGGTATTAATACTCTTTTGTATTGTGATTAATACTTTGATGATAAAAGCAACATTTCAGTAGGTTCGCAAAGGGGTGTGGTGGCCAAGGCTTTGGAAGTCGAATGAGTTCCAAGTTACACATATCTTGGTGTATGACATCTCTACTAACATTCAAAGAAGTGTGATGGCTATACTGAGTAGCGACCCGCTCAATACTGTTCCACTTATTGACCTTGCCAAGTGTTGGTGAGTGGAGTTTTTTGAACATATTCTCCTTGATGGTGATATATTTTGTTGCCCGCTTTTTAAGGTCATCCATGTTGATTGTTTTCATCTTGAACAATGAATCAGAAAAAGGTTCGGATTGGAGACCGCATATCAAGAAATGCACAATCAGCGATGGAATAAGGTTTAGGATGCTAACAATGATGATGATGATGAACCTCTCCATGAAGTTTCTAAGGGTCACTTTTTTTCTTGCTTTACATACTTCAAGGAGGCCGAGGTAGTAGGTACCACCTTGCGGTCGATGAATTGAGCTTTGAACATGGCACTAATAGTAATAAAATATATTATTAAGTTAGGAGGCAACACACAATACAATGCAACCATTTAACGAAGTAGGGAAAAACCAACAATATACATTATCGTCCTTGGTGTGGATCTGAACTTAGGTTAAGTAGGTCTTCAGATGGGTGTATGATCAGTCGTGTCATTATACCTGCGAATGTTAATAATAATCGCTTTTGGGATGCCAACTTCAATTATGTTTGGCATGAAAAGGTGGAAGTCTTCATCATTAAGAGGATAGAATTGCATGGAGATATCTTGGAGGTTTACAGTTTGAGGGAAAATCTTAGAAGCATGATGATCTCCTTCTTGATTTGGTGAGCACTTATTAGGTGCTCGGGTGGACTACGACCCCCTAGAATTGCATCGGTGAGGTGGACTACAGTCCCCTCTGGAACTACATATGGGTTCTTCTCGATGGCTTCCCCACTGCTTGAGTGAGCGACTTTTGCTTCGATGTTTTTGTTGTCGGGTTTCTTCACTTGTTGAAGTACGATACGTTTGGACTTAGACCGAATGTAACTTTTCTCAAGGACAGGACGGTTGGACCGATTTCTCTTTGTCCAGGTTGTCCAGTTTATTGTTCAACACCTACAAGTCTTCGTGATGCTGCTGGCGAAGTGATGGGTGTCGCCGCCCAATCAAATTTGATTGCAATTGAGAATATGTAGTATAGCTAGGGAATGACCCCTAGGTCGTCTCTCAAGGACCAAATGTGGTTCGAGAATTAGGTCGGACACGAAGGGGAGGGGGTTTGTCAAAGGTTCATGAAAGGAAAATTAGACTAAATTAAAAATGGAAATTAAATCGAACATAATTAAAATCATTAAAGTAAATGAAAACAATAAACTGNAGATAGTAGACAACATTAAAGTGGAAGCTAAAAGTGTTTGAACCAATTTAAAATGCAACGTTGAGCTA
>NC_028355.1:13046188-13048104 GCF_000741045.1 Vigna radiata var. radiata
CGGACAATTAAGCACAATTCCCTGATTAATTCTAGCACAATAAACTAGGTGAAATCAATAAAATATCGACTCATCAAAATAGACCACACTTAGTCTTTTGCACTCCTGGGCAAAACCAAGACGAAAACCAGGGAACAGGTCAATGGACATCAGGGAATTGACACAGACTCAGCAATCAGAAGACAAAGACTAACAAGGACAGAAACAAACAGAATTACAATCCTCAAGAAATCCGGACAAGGGAAAGTAGTAGATAGTATCCACACGGAATCAAAGAAATCAGATACTCAGAGAAATCATCAAAGCAATTCAAAGCATGACAAAATGATCAATCAGTTCAAGAGGTGAATCAAAAGCAACACAACCTCACAGATGCACACTATCAATGTTTCTCTCAAGTGTCTAGGATAAACAACTTCAACTCAATGCACTCAAGAAAGCAAACACAAACAGACTTGGCAAGCCTCTAATATCAACACTCAAAAACATATGCATGTTCAAATCAAAAGGTCTTTTATGGATGTAATGGGGCCAAGGACAAGGGAGGATATAATATGGATGAGAAGCTACAAACCAAAAGAAATAAAGGAGCGATGGGGAACAAGTGGAAACACAGTCAAATCACACCCAAAACCCTTTAATTCAATCCTCTTCTTGACTCCATATTTCACAATTTTTTTTCTCATTTTTCTGTATTTTTTTTTTTGCTTTTTTTTTTCATCTTGTCTCTTTTCTTTTCTCTCTTTTCAGAACACAACTCTAAGAGACAAGATACAGAACATGTTTACAAAAACAAAAACAAGAAGAGGAACCAACTAGCCAATTCATCAGAATCTCCCAAGAGACCACACTTATTCCCAAAACAATTCCAAAGCTCCAAAATTCCCTAAGGTTAAGGTAATCATGGTTTTTCACTTAAGGCTAGTGTATCAGCTTCAAAACAAAGAAATGGGGAAAGCATAGGCTCAAAGGGGCTATCAAAGGATCAAAACAGGGTAGGCTCATCTGGCTAGAGAGGCTCAACAACAAAACTGCCTTTATCACTTCCAAACATGCATATCAATCAAGAATCATCAACAAGAGTCAAGCCAAGGCATANGTGCAAGNAATCAAGAGACATATCACACACAAGAAAGAATATCAAGTGGCTCAATTCTCACACAGGGTATTTCTGTCACAATCAATCACCCTCAAACATCATAATCATCTTTCCAAGCAAAGAAAAGCAAGGAATCCAACAAATCAGAGTATCAATGAAGTGAAAGACAAGTCTACAACCTAAACCAAATCCAGAAATCAATAGAAACATGCAAAACTGTACACAAGACAGAACAAAAACTATCTAGAAAACAAAAAAATTTAACGCAGAAAAACAAAAACTGACAAAGAAAATAGAATTCTCCCCCAATAGACCACACTTAAACTACACAGTGTCCTCAATGTGTCACAATCATCAGATCACAATCATAACAGTCAACAAACCAAGGACAAGGGCAATAAAAGTAAGGAAATGGGGAGAAGAGAAAAGAAGAAACTCCCCTGATCAAGGTGGCAGTTGCCAATCTTGGACTTTCAGGGAGATCTCTTCCACCATCGGATTCAGCACGAAAGTCTTAAGGAGGAACTGCTTCAGTCTCCAAATTTGATCAAGCAGGGAGATGTCCTCCATAGCTGGATCTAAGAAGCAGTGATTGTTGATGAGCGTGTTCAGCAGGTGCCTAATAATCTTCAAATTGTCGGCACCTTTGTCTTCCACCATGGGTTTGTGTTGATCAAATGCATGTGTACCTCCTGCAACATGGGTAGTGCAATGTGGTTCCAAAGAAATAATATGCAGATGTATAACACCCAATCCCAGTGTAAGAGGCTGAACCTCAGATAAACTCTCAGAACATGAATCACTTTCAAATTCAGAA
>NC_028355.1:13050837-13113554 GCF_000741045.1 Vigna radiata var. radiata
TACAGCCCGTCACATGCAAGGAATGAAGATATAATCCTATTGGACATCACCAGCATTTTTCCTCCTTCTTCAATGGAACATATATATCAAGAAAAGTCTCCTACCTTGAGAATGACGGCTGCCCCCTCTTTTTGGTGAATAATCCCCCCCTAGGGTTCCGTGAATCTTTTTTTCATTTTCAATGCTCCATGGGCCCCTTGTGCCGTGTTGTCTCAGCTGCACATGTTTTTTTTTTCTTTTTTTTTTCAATGTGCTGCAGCCTTTTCCTTGTGCACCCCCAAATTCAACATGTTGCACCCTTTTCTCATAAGCCCAAAGGGTAAAATCTCCATACTGCCCTTCTTCTAGTGCACACTTCTTTTGAGAAGAGTCTTGAATTAATTTTTCTGCATCCCAATGCTCCAAAATATATCTCCAAAATTTTCCCTGCAATTAAAAATGCAAATAATTAGCTCAGAATATTGAAATTAACTAAAATTCGAATTTCCGGTCAAATTAAGCATAATTAGGAAAAACGGGAAAATACCGGACAATTAAGCACAATTCCCTGATTAATTCTAGCATAATAAACTAAGTGAAATCAATAAAATATCGACTCATCACGAAGCTATTGCATTAGGGCCTCATCATGGATCCACATGACCTTTAGATCCTTATGACGTTGTTAGTGGAGCTCCTCGTTTTGTTGAAGCAACAATTGGACATGACTTTAAATGGATGCCATCAGGGTGAATTCCATTTTGTTTTGTGAAGTGGAGGACTCAGACGCCTACACTTGGCTTCTAGTGGTGACAATGAAATAGTGAGACCGAGAGTAGTTTTATTGGCCCCATGATGGTTACTAAATGTTTTTATCATAATTTCAAGTATCGACCTTTGGATGATTGATAAGATCCAAGGGATAACTTGAATACTCTTGATGGTTGTAATTGAGAAAAATGATCTAGTGTAAAAGATGTTAAAAATTGTATGATTGACATATTAAGATTGAACAATAAACCCTTTAATCAAAGCAGTTTCCAATACCCTTAGAACATTAAAGCGAAAGTGTACGTGAAGGATTAGACATTAGGAATAATTAATGAAGAACCTGAATTGGTCTCTGATCTTCCTTCTGTATAGTTCCCTCTGGATGTTCTCTTCTGATAAGGATAAAGAGAAAGAAACGAGAATGAATCGTTGTGCTTACATATGGGGACCATGACCCTTTAAATAACCTAATATTCTTTAGTTTCAATAATTATAATCTGGCCCTTTCAATAAATTAAAATTATTTATGGTCTCTACACAATATACCTTTCATGACAAATATACCCTTAGCCATATTTATCTTAATTAGATCACTTTATAAAGTCGGCTAATAAAATATAATGACCCTAACACATTTAATAATTAGACAAATATACCTTTAGCCATCCACTTTGTACTCTTTCTTTAAGGACTGATTTGATGTCACAGTATAAGCTAATTGGTCTTTCAATTCCTTTCATAATGCACAGCCCTGTGACAAAAATCAGCCATATACCTTGATTTGGTTCCTAATAAGTTGCTACAAATTCTACAATAATAGTGGATAAAGCCATAAGAGTTTGCTTGGTAATGAGCCAAGAAACTACATCACCAACTAGCATGAAAATGTAACATGAAGTGGATCTTAAACTATTTTGGCATCCTACAAAATTGTCAGAATACTTGATGATATCTTTGATGAGCTGTCGCAACCCACACAAATTTGATGTGCAAATAAATGCAGTATAGCTAGGGAATGACCCTTAGGTCGTCTCTCAAAGACCAACTTTGTGGTTCAAGAATCGAGTCTAACACGAAGGGGAGGGGGGGTTTGTGAAAATGGTTTTGCAAAAATTAAAGAAGTCAATAAAGACACAAATGCAAACAAACTAATTTAAGCTAGCATGGTAAGTAAACTAACACTATTAAAAACCTTAGACAACATTCAAACAAAATAAAATAAAATACTAACAAGACAACAAACAACTACCTAACACAGTTAAATTAAATTAAATGCAAAACTGAATTAAAGAAATGATAAACAACTCAACCTACTATGCAAACTAATTTAAAACAAAAGAAATAATCAAACATGCTTTTTCATCTACCATTCACGTGACTCCATGCACCACAACTAAAGAAATTTAAATTGGAAATGGCCTACAAGACCTTCTTGTACGTAAGCCTCATGCAAACAACTTCAAATTTGACTTTCTTCCTTCAATAAACAATTCATTGTGTTGTCTCTTTGTCCCATGTGCTTCATTCTCCAAGAAAATGCTCTCTTCCAACTTTCNACCAATGAAAACCGTGCATTCCTCTCTCCATGCAGCAAAGGAAATGAAATCCACAAGCTAAGACACAAATGTCGTGAGCTCACTCCTCTTCCAAGGATGCAAAACGTTACCTACCAATTCTACACTCCAAAAGGTGCTTTAATCTCTTCTACCAAGGTGCCACATGTGCAAAGTCAAATGTGAATAAAACAAACACAAAACACTCTCTTCCTCATGTAATTCTCGGTCAAGCTAGCAAAGGGCAAAGACCAAAATGGCAATATTCCTTCTATGGTAAATGTGTCTCAACATGTGCTTGTCTAAATGGGGTAAATATTAAATGTTCCATTTCTCTCTCCCTTTTCAACACCAAACGGTTTCTTCACTTCTCAACCATCATCAAAATGCCTTCTCCACTTTTCTCCACCGAAAACACACTCAAGAAACCCAAACTTTCAATACAAGAACAATAAACCCAAATTCTAACTTCTACACACCAACCAAACACTCACTTTTCTTCAAACTTTTGATTAAAGCAAAATGAAATCCCTAGACTTCCTTGCATTACCGTCTAACCCTCCAAACAAAATGCAATGTTCCATTTCATACATTACTTCCATCCATCAAAGCAAAAACACAAGGAAATGGTTCAAGCTACAAGCACCCACTAATCAACTCAAGTTCTTTTCACTTCAAAACTCAATGGGAACCATATTCTTCTTCATTCAACAAAGAAACTTAAACATAAACATCCAAAGTGCAGCAAAAGGAAACGAAAATACAAAATGGGTCTTCATTCAACCAAAGGAAACACCGTGAAAATGCAAAGAACAACCTCCAAACTCAAGCTCTCAACCTTCAAAACGAAAATATAAGAAGAGAAATGATAGAACTCCATTCCATTAAGCAAGGACAAGCATGTTTGCAAGCAAGAGAAGAAGAAAAACGAAATCTTGTTCATTCCATAGCTCAAAACCGAAAGGGCACACCAAAGCTCCCAAGAGAGAGTTCATACAAGGCAAAGCAAAATGAAAGTGTAGTATGAAGTGTGCTAAGGAGTGTGTCTCGGCAATTCCTACTCAAAATGTCGTCCCACACTTAAAATGGTGGGGTCCACCTCCTAAAATGAAACCCCAGCCTAAAGCCAAGTGTCCTACAAAATGGGCTTCTAGAAAATTGCCACTAAAAGGGCCCAAAAACACCTAATCTAATTAAGGTTTCTAAAAAAAAACGAAATTACAACTTTAATTAAAATCTAAATGACTAAATGTTGAGCCTTTGAGTGTGCCACGCCATATCCTAATGCTCCAGATGATATTTCCACAATTTCCCAGTAACCAAAAATACGCTTAATCAGCTCAAAATCTCCAAATTAGCGAAAATACGAATTTCCGACCAAATTAAGCAGAATTCGGAAAATGGGAAATAACAGACAATTAAACACAATTTCCTGGTTTATTTAAGTGCACTAAACTAAATATGGTTCAAGAAATAATGACTCATCACTCTTACTGGTCTGACCTTATATACGTGAGCTTATAAACCTTTGTTCTCTTGGAAAAAAAAACTCATAACTTTATCGGCTGCTTAGAACCCCAACTGTGTATGCTATATCCAGATGCGTACATACTTGAGCATACATCAAACTCCCTACTGCTGAAGCATAAGGAATCTTTGGATCTTTTGACACAAAGTTTTCTGGTTGCACCATATAAATTGTCTCATCAATGTTGCCATTGAGAAACGTCGTCTTGACATCCATTTGATGAAGCTCCAAATCATAATGTGCAATAAGAGCCATGATTGTTCTAAAAGAGTCTTTCAATGAAACTAGAGATAAAGTCTCTTTAAAAACATTCCCTTCCTTTTAAGTATAGCCCTTTGCCACAAAACGAGCCTTATACCTCTCCACATTACCATTAGAATCCGTTTTGGACTTAAGTATTCATTTATTTCCAATGGGGTTCATACCTTCTGGTAACGGCACAAGTTCTCAAACCTTATTGTCTTGCATAAATTTATACTCCTCATGAAACATATGGTTATGAGGATCTTGAGTTTGTTCTTATAGAGGTTCTAAACTTACTAGAGGTTTTGAACTTTATGAATCATATTACTTCCAACGATTCTTCCTCTAAACTTTATTCTTTCACCCAAACTCAATATCCTCAAAGAATATGGCAGTTCTCGTCTCAAAAATATTCTTAGATTTGGGATCATAAAATTTATAGCCTCTTGATCTTTCAGAGTAACCAATAAAGTAGTTGCTCACTGTTTGAGAGTCCAATTTCTTTTCATTTGGCCTGTAAGGCCTTGCTTCAGCTGGACATCCACATACACGTAAGTGTTTTAGATTAGGCTTTCGCCTAACCCAAATGCTCATGAGGTGTTGCAACAGTTGCCTTGGTTGACACTCTGTTTAAAATATAAGTTGCAGTCTTTAATGCCTCTCTCTAGAGTGACTCTGGCAAGGTGGAATGACATATCATACTCCTTACCATATCATGAAGAGTCTGATTTCATCTTTCAGCCACCCCATTCATGCTAGGTGAACCCGACATGGTGTACTATGGGATGATTCCACATTCCTCTAGGTACTTGGTAAAAGGTCTCGAACGTTGTTTACCTGATCCTTCATATCTACCATAGTATTGACCACCACGATTAGATCTGACATTCTTTATGCGTTTGTTGAGTTGATTCTCAACTTCAGCCTTGAAAGATTTGAACACGTCCAATGATTAAGACTTTTCATGGACAAGATACAGGTATGCATATATAGAGTCGTCTATGAATGATATAAAATATTGTTGACCATTCCATGAAGGTGTAGGGAATGAACCACAAATGTTCGTATGTATCAGTTCTAAGACGTCTATAACTCTATATGCACTCAATCTCGATGTGATGGAGGACCATCCAAGATCAACATAGGTCCTTTAACAAGAGCCATGTCCAAGAGAATCCAAGAGGAAGAGGGAGTACTAACTACTTTACTTTTATGGAGTATTAATTACTAAACACCTTTTTCTCTTTACTAAATAAACTTTACATTGTTTTGTAGGCCTTTAATAAAGAGGAGACACCATGTACATATAGCTAAGGAAGGCTGCCAAGAAGGACAACCAAGGAATCACAAAAGGGAATCAGATGGCGCCCTAGCGCCCCTCTCCAGGGCGCCCCAGCGCCAGAACTGCAGAGTCTTCTTCTTCACTTGGATTGCTGACCTGACATGTTGTACCTTGCGTTTCAAGTCTCTCCAACTGCATAGCTTCCTCAACAAGCTTCTTTTACACTTAGAGTAGCTTGCTTAGCACGTTTTTGAGTCACTCCTTCATCTATAAAAGGAGGACTCTTCTCTTTGTAAAATTCAACTTTGAAACTTAATGAAATGCTGTTGAGATTTCTCCAGAATAATTTTTCAGAGTTCAAACACTTGTGCCTCTTCTGCACCCTCTCCTCTAGCTTCCTCCCTCTTGGAAGGCTTTCGGAGCTTGAGAATCCTTGCTTCTTCCACACACCTTCATTGAAGCCTTCATCAAACACCTTTCGTGCTTCATGTTGCACCTTCATTCCGCTGCCATCTTTGGACTTGGAGGCTGTTCGTGATTGAATTCCAAGAGAGCTTCCATCATTTGGCATCAAGAGCCAGCTGTTCTAGTCACACTTCAAGAGCTAAGTGCTCTTTCTTCCAATTTTTTTTCCTTTGTTGTGTTGTTCTGTTCTTATGTTCTATTGCTTTTATGGTTTGATTCATTCTGCTGAGTGAATTTTGCTTCGTTCACTGTTCCATAGAGTGTCTACATCATTTTAATCGGTGCTTTTGATTTGTTTACGTTCAATTCTAACCTCTACTTTCAGATCCGTATTGTTACTGTCATGTGCAATTAATCTTTGTTGTTTTATCATTGTCCATTAGTTTGATTTTGTTATCTTCCTTTGCTTCGGTTTGTCTATGAGAACGAATGCAATGATGGCTCAATTTGGATCAAATAAGCACTGAGATTTTGTCTCGCTTAGATCCGCATAGCCTACGCGTTCTGATGTTCGTTCACTGTTGTTCACCTCTGCATCAAACAGTGTTTTCTGGTTTGAATTACAATAGTATGTAGCGAACCAGTTTTTGTGTTTTCAGTCTTTGTTTCAGTTTGTTTGCTGTATTGGAACATGTTAAAGATGATTGTGATTGATGTCCATCACAAATATGCAAATTGAGTTGTTGCGTTCATCCAAATTCTATTTTTCCAATTCTGCTTCAAAGTTGTCTCGGTTTCCTCTGCTGCATAAATGTTTCCATTCAATTTCATTGATTCTGCAGTGATTAACAAGTTTAATTGATGATATTAGTCATTGCTGGAAATTCGTAGTTCCCGCTGCATCTAAAAATCAGTATTTGAGTTCTATTTTCCCGAGACTACTGTTGTCATGGGTTCTACCTTGTTTGGGTTTTTGCACCGTGCTGATGTTTTCCTAGCAGTATATTAGGTCCATTTAATTTTTCTAGTTGATTTTCTACAACTAGATCTAGGTATAGGATCATCCTAATCAGTTTGCTTGAGCCAACTATCATTGATTCCATATACTTTTTCAAATCTGTTGCTGTTTACTCCATTTTACTACATAATTGGCAACTCAATAGGTGATTTGGAGTTTGTGTACGTTTCTGTGCATAGCAACTGTTTGAACATGCTCCATTGACCATTTAAAACTTGTTTGCATGGTCTATTTGATCTTTTCTCAGCCACAACATCAATTCACATTTTAAACCATCATTTTTGCTTGAAATATGCAAGTATATACCTCATTTTGAGATCCTTACTGTTTTGGATCAGTTTCATTGCTTTTGGAGTCAACTTTGGTGAATTGAAATTGGTTTGTTACTGTTCAAATGGTAAACATTGAGCCAAATTAATATTGACCTGCTGCATCACCAAATTTCACTCATTTTTAGGAAGTGCACTTATCATATTGTGCTGCAGTTCGTTTCTTTGCTACCTACGTGTTTGTACACATCTATTATGATGATATAAAATTGATTGAAGTGTCATTGAACCATTTACCTCACTACCATTCAAATTCACCATTGTTGTTTCTCATTTTTCAGCCATTTTCACTGCTGCAGCACGACTTCCTTGCTGTCACCATATCAGATTTTTGGTTGTACAAAATTGGATTGGCAAAAGCTGGGATTTACCTTCTAAATCATTTCCAATGTTCAACCACATCTAAAAGCATACAGAAAAAGCAATCAAATCCATGCAATCCAGTTTTAGAAGGCACAATTCAGAGAAACACATAAATCTGTTGTTCATAGAGACATTTTGTCAAACACTTATGCCTTTTATCAAACAGTTTGCATTGCACAAATTTTCCTCATTGTTTTTGATTCATTTCTTGCTTTTATAATCTGTTCTAGTTCCTTTCCTAGGCTCCTTTTGTGTGCTACCTTTTATTCCAGCTGTATCTCATTTGAATTCACCATTTTTGCCTTCCATACTATGCTAGCAATCTGGTTTTAGGCTAATTAAATTATGGTGCAGCAGTTGACCATTCTCTCACGGTTTGGTGTGTTTGGCAGTGGTGTGTGACTTCATTTTAAGGTGATCCAGGTTCCACAAGCTTCCTTCAAGAGGGTAGCATCTTAGGAAGTGGAGAGTTTGTAGAATTGGACACAAAGGTTATTCTCCAAGCTGCAGCTGCCTTGCGAAACCAGCAACATTTCTCCACCTTTTCTACCACAAAATTCAAACACTTTGGGAGATAGGATATATTCAGCTTTTGTAGCCTACCAATATATACATATTATAGCTCATTTTATCACTTTTATGGCCTTGTATCATGAAACCTTTGAAGTTTAATTTGCTTTACATTTTTTTCAAACTTAAAGTAACTTGGGAAAATTCTTTTCAAGCAATTCCAAGTCTACTAAGCAACATTGTAATAGTTAGTTTTCACTTCTTAGAGTGAAAGTGTGTCAAGGGGCTCCAAGTGTCACTTGCACTTTCACACAGGGCCGTTTATCATTGTCTTCCATTTCCATTCATTTATTTGTCTTGCTTGATTGACTTTTATGTTTTAAGTCTCCGTGATACTTAGGAGCGCGTTTCATTTTGTTAAACCTTCGTTTGGTTTCTAGGAGCATAACATCCTTGCATTCAAAAAGGTTTTGAAAGACTTCTATCTAGAAACTTGGGTGAGAAACGTCAGGAGACACTCTGGCTAAGGAAGGACAAGGTTTTGAAGCTTGTCCATTGTGACTCACCTCTCCTTCCTGGGAGCTATTCAGTTTCTTCACCTCTAGAATCTTTATACAAGTCATTCACCAAAAACACTTAAAACTCTCTTTTCAAAGTTTTGATTCATACTTGTGCAAGGCTTTCAAATCTTTGTGAAAACAATTTCTCTATTTCACAAGCATGAGTCACTCTAGTGTTCAAGGTAATGTCACTCAAGATCAAGAGAACATAGAGTTAAGAGAAGAACTCAATAGAACCAAGACTGAATTGAATGAGCTAAGGCAAATGGTCGCCACTCTTACTCTCAATCAAAGCGGGCACACCTAAGGAGCTCACTCTCATAGGGAAAATCATGATCAAGATAATCATTCCCACCATAGTGAACACCATACCTACCAACCTTATGATCACTATCAACGCCCTCCTAGGCGTCATCACAACCNTAGAGAACATCATGTAGAACCTAAGCTTGACCTTCCTCCTTTCTATGGTAGAGATAATGTTGAAGAATACTTTGAGTGGGAGATGAAGGTTGAACAAATTTTTGAATGCTACAACATAGATGATAAAAGGAGAGTGACCCTAACCACCTTGACCTTTCAAAGTGCAGTCCTTTATTGGTGGACATCCATCATGAGAGACCAAAGGATGCATGGCGACTACACAATTCAATATTGGAATGAGCTGAAAACAGCCTTACACAGGCGACATGTCCCGGCCTACTATGCAAGAGAAGTCATGGACAAGCTTCATCGACTTCAACAAAGAAATATGAGTGTTGAGGAATACAGACAAAAGTTAGAGTTACCCATGTTAAGAGCAAGGATCAAAGAGGACGAGAGATTCACCATAGCTAGATTTCAGAGTGGATTAAACTATGAGATTAGAGATAAGGTAGAACTCTTACCTTACTTAGATCTAAATGATTTTGTCCAGATATGTGTGAGAGTGGAAGAACAAAATAGGAGAAAAGCTTCCACAAAAAGAACCTACCCTACCACATCATCATATATGAGAGATCTTAAGAGGGAGGGTAGCTTTCCAAGATATGAGGAAACAAAGGAGAGAGAGCGAGAAAGACCACAAGACAAGCTTAAAGGCAAAGATAGAGAGTTAAAAAGAGACAAAGAAAGCTATAAGGGAAAAGAACAACGGACTTCAAGAGAACCACCAAGAGATACCAAGGGTAAGGAGACTAGATGTTTCAAATGTGGAGCAAGAGGACACTATTCAAATGAATGTCACTTCAAAAAGTCAACCTATATCCTTGAACATGAGAGTCTAAGTGAGGGGTCATCTTCTAGCGCGTCTGAGTTGTCCTCATCTGAAGAGGAACATGAAGCTCCACCTTGTGATGGAGATCTTCTCATGGTTTGAAGACTCCTTGAGGCAAAGCATGTTGAGTTAGAACAGACTCAATGAGAAAACCTATTCCACATTCGCTGCAAAGTTCTTGATAAAACCTGTTCTATGATTGTGGATAGTGGTTCTTGTTGTAATTGTTGTAGCTCTAGAATGGTTGAAAAGCTAGGCTTAACTCCTACTCCTCATCCTAACCCTTACAAACTTCAATGGATAAAAGAGGATGAAGGAATAGTTGTTAAGGAACAAGTAAGTGTTCCCATTTCCATAGGAAAGTATGAAGATCAAATCATTTGTGATATTGTTCCAATGGAAGCGGGACACATCTTACTTGGACGCCCTTGCCAATTTGACAAACAAGCTTTGCATGATGGAGTCACCAACAAGATAACCATTCAACATAAAGGCAAAAAGATTATCTTGTGCCCTCTTACACCATCACAAGTACAAGAGGATCAAATAATACTTAAGAAGAAGTTGGATGGTGAGAAAAAGCTCCAATCTAAAAGAGAAGAAATTGAGTTTGGTCGAATGTGCCTCAACCAATGAAGTTGTCCCACCACACTCTTCTAAAAATCTTTTTCTTGGACAACCTCACTTTCTTCTCTATTGTAAAGAGGCACTTCTTTCCACAAATCATCCACTTGATTCTCATCCAAAGGGGTTACAAAAGCTTTTGAAAGAGTTTGATGATTTATTCCCTAAAGAGGTTCCAAGTGGAGTACCACCTCTTAGAGGAATTGAACATCAAATTGATTTGATTCCTGGCGCCAACCTTCCCAATAGGCCAGCCTATAGGACTAACCCTTCAGAAACCAAAGAGATAGAGAAGCAAGTTCATGATTTATTGGAAAAAGGGTGGATACAAAAAAGCCTTAGTCCTTGTGCGGTGCCAGTGTTGTTAGTCCCTAAGAAAGATGGGTCTTAGCGAATGTGCACAAATTGCAGGGCTATTAACAACATTACAGTCAAGTATAGGCACCCTATTCCTAGATTGGACGATATGTTAGATGAATTACATGGAGCAAACATGTTTACCAAGATTGATCTTAAAAGTGGATATCATCAAATCAGAATTAAAGAAGGAGATGAATGGAAAATCACTTTTAAGACCAAATTTGGCCTTTATGAATGGTTAGTCATGCCTTTTGGCTTAACCAATGCTCCTAGTACCTTTATGCGCTTAATGAATCATGTCCTTCAGGAATACATAGGCAGCTTTGTTGTAGTCTACTTTGATGATATTCTAATCTATAGCAAAGGTCTTAAAGAGCATCTTCATCATGTGAGAAAAGTCTTGATTTTGCTTCGTCAACACCATTTATTTGCCAACTTTGACAAATGTACCTTTTGTCAAGAAAGTGTTATTTTTCTGGGCTTCAAAGTTGGGAAAGAAGGTGTACATGTTGATCCTAGCAAAATCAAAGCTATCCAAGAGTGACCTGTCCTAAAAACAGTGGGAGAAGTAAGAAGTTTTCTAGGTCTAGCAGGTTTCTATAGACGCTTTGTAGAAAATTTCTCTACTATTGTTGCTCCCCTCAATAAACTTTTAAAGAAGGATGTGCCATTCAAATGGGATGAAAAACAAAATCTATCCTTTGAGACCTTAAAACATAAGCTAACACATGCACCCATTCTACATTTACCTGATTTTTCCAAAGCTTTTCAAGTAGAATGTGATGCTTCTGGGGTAGGAATAGGAGTTGTGCTTATACAAGAAGGTCACCCTATAGCTTATTTCAGTGAAAAACTTAAGGGACCTACTTTGAACTATCCTACCTATGACAAAGAACTTTATGCCCTTATTCGAGCATTGAAAACTTGGGAACATTATTTGGTGTCTAGAGANTTTATTATCAACACTGACCATGAATCTCTCAAGTATATTAAAGGGCAAGGAAAGCTGAACAAGTGACATGCAAAGTGGATTGAGTACCTTGAGCAGTTTCAATATGTCATCAAACATAAAAAGGGGAGTACTAATGTTGTTGCGGATGCTTTATCTAGACAACATGCATTACTAGTTACTCTAGGTTCACAAATACTAGGTTTTGATGACATCAAACAACTTTATGACACTGACCCTACCTTTGCGTCCACTTATGCATCTTGTCTTAAGAAGCCATTCGACGGATTCTACATATCTGAGGGGTATCTTTTTAATAAAGGAAAACTATGCATACCCCAAGGATCTATTCGAAAGCTTCTTATCAAGGAAAGTCATGGTGGAGGACTCATGGGCCATCATGGAGTTGATAAAACTCTTCATACTTTGAAAAGCAAATTTTATTGGCCACACATGAGAATAGATGTCCAAAAGCATTGTTCTAGTTGCATAACTTGTTTACAAGCTAAGTTTAAAGTAATGCCTCATGGACTCTACCTTCCTCTTCCAATAGCTAGTGCCCCTTGGGAGGACATTAGTATGGATTTTGTCCTAGGACTACCACGAACTTAAAAGGGGTTTGATTCAATCTTTGTGGTAGTTGATAGATTTAGTAAAATGGCTCATTTCATACCTTGCCACAAAGTTGATGATGCTAGCTATATATCAAAACTCTTCTTTAAAGAAGTATTCAAATTACATGGCTTACCCAAAACTATAGTTTCTGATAGAGATGTTAAGTTCCTTAGCTACTTTTGGAAAACACTTTGGGCCCAGCTAGGAACTAAACTACTATTTTCTACTACATGTCACCCACAAACTGATGGGCACACAGAAGTAGTAAATAGATTTCTATCCACTTTATTAAGGGTAATGTTGAAGGGCAATATTAAAAATTGGGATGATCATCTACCTCATATAGAGTTTGCTTATAATAGAGTAGTTCACAAGACTATTAATCTTTCTCCTATAGAGGTTATTTATGGTTTTAACCCTCTCACACCTCTTGATTTACTTCCTCTTCCAGAATCATCTTCTTTTCTTCATAAAGAAGGTCTTTCTAAAGCGGAATTTGTCAAAAAGCTGCATGAAAAGGTTAAAATTCATATTGAAAAACAAACTCAAAAATATTCTGAATACAACAACAAAGGAAGAAAACAAGTAATCCTTAATGAGGGAGATTTAATTTGGCTTCACTCGAGAAAAGATAGATTTCCTTCTCAACGTAAATCCAAATTAAGCCCAAGAGGTGATGAACCTTTCAAAGTGGTCAAGAAAATTAATGATAATGCATATAAGTTAGACCTTCCCGAAAGTTATGGCGTGAGTCCTACTTTTAACATTTGTGACTTAATTCCTTTCACAGGAGATGCCCAACAGGATTCCCAGGATCTGAGGACAGATCTTTTTCAACAGGATTCCTTGTGATATATTGCAAAACATAAAATTCACAGGAAAATTCAATATTAGTGCTTCTACCACTTCCATTTTATAAACTTAAAAGTTAGATGCAAATACAAAATAATAAACATAATAATATTAATAGTAAATAATAATAATATATTATTATTATATACTAACTTTATAATGATGAAAGAACTAAATAAATTCCAAATCTTTAACAAATAACTTTTCTTATATATTTTAAGTATTTAATAATATTTTTTTTATTATTTATCTATTAAATTAAATACTTTATTCAAGTTATTTGAGTCAAACATGTCGATATGTTAAAATATAATATAATGTTAAAATTATAAATATTAAACGTAAAAAAAAACGCACACATATATAAACATTTTTCTAGAAATTTAGAACAAAATCTGAATTTTACATTTTGCAATATATTACAAGTTTAAATTTGAGTCATATGAATGTTCCATTAATGTGGAGAGATAAAGAGAAAGATTGTTCACGATCATGGGGAGATTTAGGGTATTTTTAGAATAAAAGAAAATAATGGGGAGGTGTAGAGTATTTGTGGAATAAAAGAAAATAGCGGGGAGGTGTAGGAGCACTTGGGGTGGTGGAGAGAGTAACACCCCAATAATTATAATTTGGCCCATTCAATAAATTAAAATTATTGTTGGTCTCTACACAATATACCTTTCATGACAAATATACACCCAGCTATATTTATCTTAATTAAATCACTTTATAAAGTTAACTAATAAAATATAGTAGTCCTAACACATTTATTAATTATTATATATATATATATATATATATATATATATGTATGTATGTATGTATGTATGTATGTATGTATGTGTCGCAACCGGAAAATCGCGACGGGACGACGATCCAAAAAAGAAAAACATGTTTGAAAAAGAGTCTGGAGTCGCCACCATAGTTTATTCTGGAAAACTATAGAAAAACCGTAAAATGATAAAGCAATGTCTACAAAACCAAATTCTGGTTTCGGAAGTTGGTTACGTGTGGGGAAGGTGTTAGCACCCCCACAACGCCTGCCCGAAGGCAGTACCTTTAATTAAATACGCGAATAAAAATGTGGTTTGCAAAATGTTTAACTATCCCTAAAAATAAAATTCTAAAGAAACAAAATATATTTTTTTATTTTTTGTGCCCGACAATGATTGACCTTGCTCCTACGTATTCTCAGTTGGACTGAGAAATCAGGGTTACGTAGTTCTTTTGTAAAGATTGTTTGTTTGAAGATATTTTTAGTTTTTGAAGATTTTATATTTTTGGTATTTTTTATATGAAAAAGGGGAAAGGTTCTTAGCACGAGGACGATGCGTGCGATCACACACATGCCTAGACCTTTAAAAACATATTTGATGAAGAGAGAATAGGTCTCAGCACGAGAACGACGCGTGCGATCACACACGTGCTTAAACCCTTAAAACATTTTTGATAATTTATTAAAAGGAGAAAAGGTCTTAGCACGAGGACGATGCGTGCGATCACACAAGTGCTTAAACCTTTAAAATGTTTTTTATATTTTTTATGAAAGAAGAAAAGGTTTTCTAGCACAAGGACGATGCGTGCGATCACACATGTGCTAGGACCCTTTCGAAATATTTTTGTTGTTTTTAATATTTATTTAAAAAGTAAATAAAACAAAATAAATAGGTAAATAACTAAATAAAATAAAAAGTGGAAAAATAGAAATAGGTAAATAACTAAGTAAAATAAAAAGTAAAAATAACCTAAAAATTGAATGATAAAATAATAAGAAAATAATAAATAAAAGGAGTGGTGGTACTTAGATAAGAAGAGGGGTGTGCAAACTAAATTAATTCTTATAACAGGTTGGGCCTAAGCCCAAGTGAAAAGGGATGGTGAAATGGAAAAGAGGGGCAGCAAACCTCCTTTGATAAAAAAACGGACTGGGCCCAAGCCTAAGTGAAAAGGGGGTGTGAATAGGAAAGCAGGGAGTGCAGAATAGATCTTTTGATTGGTTGCAGAATGGGTTTGAGCCCAAAGAGAAGGGGCTGCGAATGGAAGCAAAGGGGGTGCGGCAAAAACATTTTTCGTGCCTTGTGTAAATCCAGTGATTGAATCCCTCGCCGGTGAAGATGAAGACACTGTTTTTGTTATTTTTTGTTGTGTGTGTTTTTTTTTGGTGAATGCCAAGTTTAACGATTTAATTCATTGTTGATGAATGGGAGTTGTTCCGTGTGTTGGCTGTGTGAGTTTTACGGATGGTGTTGTGAGTGTGTCTTAGTGTGTTTGGTATAATGTGTGAATTGGGATGAGGGATAATGATAAGGAGAGGTTGAATTGATATGGTTGGTGTGAATGTTGTGACCCTGTATCAAGCTAGGAGTTTGATTCAGGCCAGAGTTGACGGCGTTCAGGTTTCGGGTGGGAATGGGAAGAAGAGTTGATTTTTGACATGGTCAAGGTTTCGAGTTGGTTAGTGAGGAAAGGACTCAGAGATCCACGTTCACTTTCCCTTTTTCATTATATTGGTGCTTGGTTTTGGGGGAGAATGAGGGGTGGCAGAATTAGTGGCATGAAAAGCGATGGGTTCCAAAAGATGTAACACAGGTAAAAGGCATCGCGAGATTGAGGGTGATGGGGGGTTTGGTTGGGCCATTTCGGCTTTGGTAATGGAGATAGGAAAATGAAGATAGTGAAGGTTGTTTTGTGTGTTGTAGGGAATGAAGATGAGATTATGGAAGTAGTTGTGTTGATGAAGATGGGGCGGAGGTCATTAGTAAAAGGCAAGAAATGCGGCCAAAGGTCTCAGGTTGAAGAGGGAGGGTGATTATGCGTTGGAGGATGAAAAAGGAGATTACTCTCACAACAATACCATCCTAAGCAGAGCAATATCATGTATAATATGAAGCACAATGCAGTAAGCCTACATGAAGATACAAGTGAACATAGCCACTTACCTCTTGAAGCTCTGCTTGCCACCGTTAGCCTAGCACCTCCCTGACCTCCTCCCTTCTTTTTGCTGGCTTCGTTTTCTCTCTACAAGTGAAGGGATTAATCACTTTAACACTGTGTGTTGTTCTCTCTGTTTTTTTTTTTGGCTGAAGATCCTCCTCTTTGGTTGTTGTTGCTCTGGAATGTTAAGGTGGATGAATGGTGTCTCTGAGAGATGATAAGTGTAGTGGGTGATCGGTTGAAACAATGAGGCACCGTCTGTCCTGGTGAAAACGGCTGTGGAGATGGGTCAATGTGAGTTGTGTGTGATGAATTCTAAAGGATGATGATGAAGACGTTGTGTGTGATTACGGGTGTCTCCCCCTGTATGATCAGTGCCCATCCCTTCTGACTTGGGATTTCTTTTGTCCTTTTTCCTTCTTCATGTGTTCATTGCATCGGCTGGCCAAAGTAGTTCAAATTTCAT
Source organism: Vigna radiata var. radiata (assembly GCF_000741045.1). Lineage (NCBI taxonomy): Eukaryota > Viridiplantae > Streptophyta > Magnoliopsida > Fabales > Fabaceae > Vigna > Vigna radiata. Next base: position 13,067,434 of record NC_028355.1, read on the forward strand.
TTCCCTTTTGATGTAAGATTATGGTTCTGCATAAGGATTTTGGCTTGTACAGATGGAACACCATGTTGCAGGGGGAACAATGTTGCAGGATCAAAATGGGAAGCTTAATTTGTATTTGTGTAGGCTGAGAATGGGAAGAAGCCTGTCTCCTGTACCCTTTTTTCCTTTTTTTCTTTTTTCTTTTCTTTTCTTTTCTTAGATTTTTTTTGATTCGTTAACTTTTAACATAAAAAGATAAAAAAAAATAAAACTAAACAACAAAAAGAAATTAACGTAAAAGAATAAAGTAAAATAAAATAAAAATAGAATTAAAATAAAAACTAATATAAAAATGAAAACAAATAAAAATAACAGAATAAATAAAAAATAAAAATTAGATAATATGACAAAAACCAAAATGATAAAATGACATAAGATAAAATAAAAATAAAGTGAAAATAAAAACTATCTTTTAGTCATCCGGACGAAATTGAGTGTTGACAGTATGTATGTGTGTGTGTTTAGGAATTTGCTAATTTACTTAAAAACTTTTTTTAGTTGGTACATTTTAGCAGAGTATACAGGTTGAAAAAAAGAGTACTGTTAAAAAAAAACTAAAGGTAAATTTAAAATTTAATTTAAAATAAAAAAAATAATAAAAAGTATTTATTTTTCATATGATTGGTCCATGTGTAGATGGGTAGTTATTATCTTTTATTATATATTTTTTAAAAAATAATTATTTTTTAAAATAAAAAATAAAATAAAAAGTAATAGTATTTTTATAATTTTAAAATTTAATTTAAAATAAAAAATAATAATAAAAAGTATTTATTTTTCATATGATTGGGTAGTTATTACCTTTTATTATATATTTTTAAAAAATAGTTATTTTTTAAAATAAAAAATAAAATAAAAGGTAATTGTTTTTTAAAATAAAAAATAAAATAAAAATAATTTTTATTTTATTTATTTTAAATTAAATTTTAAAATACCTTAATTTAAAGTTAGGATTTTTTTTAACAGGAAATTTTATAATTTATATATATCCCAAAATTGCTAACAAAAGAATTTGACACTTAGAGTGTTATTTAGAATGAATATGAGTAAACACTAAATATATATCGTGTACGTCATACTATTCCATGAGAAAATATTATGTATTCATAGAATTTCTAAACCTATTAAATCTAGTATAAAATCAAGAATATTAAAAATATCAACAAATAATACAAGTTAATAAAAAATTATTATATACATGATAAAAAATAATAATTTATTATTTAATCATATATTTTGTTGACATATGATATAAAATAATATTTATAATATAATATATGAAAATATCGAGATTTAATAATATCTAATAATCATCATGTTGATTAATATATTTGTTTGCAATAAGTTTTACTAATTATTTGAAAATAATATTTCTAAAAATATGATTCTTCAAAACGCATTGGTTTAATGATAGAATTTGTTGAACAAAAGTTAAAAGCAAAATGTTGTGTAGAAAAAGAAAATGATATTTAGACCTGGTTAAAATTTATATCCGTTAACTAACTAACTTAAGTTGATATTTTAAAATTTCTTTAATTAAACTTCAAGAGTCACGAGCCACTACTCATCAGCATCCGACCCACCCGACCCGACCGGTCCTTATTTTCCCGTTACGTTGTCCCTCGTAACCTGAGACAGGGAGATGCAGCCGTTGCATCTGAGACCCATCAACGTCTCTCTTGCGGCCATGACCACGAAGAAGAGAAAAAGATCCCCGAAACTGATCCCACCCACTCCCTCAACGCCCCCGACTCCCCAAACCCAGGCCCGTCATTCTCTCAACACCGCAAAAGCCCGGGCCTGGGCCCCTCTCAACTTGACCCAGGCCGAACTCTCTCTGCCACTCACCTTTCCCACGGGCCAAACCTTCCGCTGGAAAAACACCGCCCCTCTAGAATACACAGGCGTCGTTGGGCCCCACCTCGTAACCCTCAAACACCTCCAAAACGGCGACGTTTGCTACTGTCTCCACTCCCACTCTCACCCCGAAAAAGCCGAAACCGCCTTGCTAGATTTCCTTAACGCCGCCGTTTCTCTCGCCGGCTTATGGAAAGCGTTTTCCGCTTCCGATGCGAGGTTCGCGGCGCTAGCGCGCCACTTGAGCGGTGCGAGGGTGCTCCGGCAAGACCCTTTCGAGTGTTTGATTCAGTTTCTGTGCTCTTCCAATAACAACATTGCACGAATCACGAAGATGGTTGACCACGTGTCGTCCCTGGGAGTGCACGTGGGAGACGTTGGAGGGTTTCAGTTTCACATTTTCCCTTCTTTGGAGCAACTTTCCTCCATCTCAGAGCAACAACTCAGAGACGCGGGTTTCGGTTACAGGTTCATCAGTTACTAACCCTAACTACTCTTATGCATGCATTCAATTGCAACTATTTTTGTGACTGTTATTGTCGTGTTGCTAGAGCTAAATATATAATCGGAACGGTTAATGCTTTGCGATCAAAACCTGGTGGAGGCGAAGAGTGGCTTCGTTCTCTGCGTGAGCTGGATCTTCCAGATGTTATATCTGCTCTTTCTACGTTACCTGGTGTGGGCCCTAAAGTGGCTGCTTGCATTGCTCTCTTCTCGCTTGATCAACACCATGCCGTTCCTGTTGACACTCACGTTTGGCGGGTAAGCTTACACTAAGTTGTTATTTATGGTTACTGATTGACTATTGCATCTGTTGTAGAATGTTGCGATTCAAAGAGTTTAGCATAGAGAGTTTATTTGGATGTGTCTCTTTTACACTTGGGTAAGATTGCCACCAAGTATCTCTTACCTGAGCTTGCAGGTTCGCAGTTGACACCAAAGCTCTGTAATCGTGTTGCAGAGGCATTTGTTACCAAGTATGGTAAATATGCCGGGTGGGCACAGACTCTATTGTTCATAGCTGAATTACCTTCACAGAAGGCCATCATACCTTCACATTTGAGGACTATCAAACAACGGAATCCTGCAAAGGTAGAAGATGGCGAAGAAGAAGTTGGTAAGAGAAACACGTTTAATCTTTTGTTCTTCACCTTTTAAATTTGCATATTAGACGTTTAACTTTCTGGCAAATATTTACTACGTTTTGTTTTTTCAACTAGAGTGAGATCTGCATATGACTCTGAGGACATAAATGTACGAGATTTAGGTGTGACATGCTGCTGTCAAGAATTCATTAGGTAGAATATGCTGATACCACACTGGTTATTCTGTTATACATACTGTTGAGTGTTTTTCGTCTGGCTTTAATTTTTGTTCTCTGCATTTTATTAGGTTTTTTTGATCTGCTGTAACCGATAGCTTACATCTTTCTTCTTCATTAGAAAAGAACATAAACGAAAGATTTATTTTGATGTTATTTGACTTGGAATTTTACACTTTCTGTAAATAATTAATATGCCCAATTGATTATCCACTTTTTACCTCCCTTTCGCTCATTTGATACTTGTATTTGTAATAAACACGTCTGTTTGCACATGTTCTTTTGTTTATTGAATGTTGATATGTACATAAGCACTTCCTCTAGTGACATGGTTACATAAGATTTAGTTTCTAACGCTTTCCTTGATGTTTTTACTCTGAATTGTTGCATGCACGGTATTAAATTGCATCAAACTGTTTCTTATTTTGTTATTTTGAAGAGCTATGTTAGTATGTACTTTGAAAAGGGTGATATTCACACCGGCATTGGTATTTAAACTTGTACGGTTTTCTTAGTTCTTGCAACTTTCTTTATATGTATGCTATAACTTTGTGTTACTTCTTTCCTTGACTCATAATATGCGCTCCTTTGAGTTGTAGAGTTGAGACTGGTGCTTCCTCTGACATAACTAAAATCCTGGATAAATAGATTTTCTCCTGTCACTGTGCACTTCTATTTGATTATATTTCCCTGATGATGTAATACTACGTATATTGTGTAAGGCCCCAACGACTAAGTTTGGTATTGAAAGATAATGTGATTCGTTGAGTACTTGATTGCTACATGCTTTTGGGGTATGATATGCCTGAATAAACATGTTCAGTTGTTAGTATATAATTCTTGACATGCATGTAGTATACGAAATAAATTATTAGCTACGTAGACAGTGTAGATTTAAATTTGAAAGCAGGAAGGAAATAGATAATTAATTATTCAAGCATAGGAAATAAAAGTCTGTTATTTTTGTTTGAAAAGCTCAATACTATAAGCAAATGATAATTTTAAAACGCCTGAGAGTTATGTAAAACCTTAAGTCTATTTGATTGCTCTTGTTTATATTTTATTGTGTAATTTATATTATCAGTTTACTGATGCCAAGCATCATCTGTCAAGAGAATGAATTCTTGCTGACAAAGGACAATCAATGAACTTGTTGAAAATTCCTCACAACTAATGACAAATTCTTTCTCTAAACCCTCCCTTGCTTATATTTTGGAGGTGTCTAAATGTGCATCTGCAGGGAGAAATAGAGATACAGGGCCATGCTGTCGTATATATTTCCTTTATCTATACACCTGGTCTCTCTGCATCCATGTTAAGAAGATAGATCATTCCTGTTTGCACATAATCTGTATCTTTTACTGTGATGTGATGTAAACTGTGTCCAGAGTGATTTCAAGTGGGTTCCCAGTTTCTTCTTCTAGCAGAACTAGTAGATTCCCTGTAGATTTTAGGAGGGATCGGGGTATGTGATACCTGAATAAAAAGTGTTAAATTGTAAGTGAATAAATGCCTGACATGCAGGTAGGAGACTTATTATATCATTAGGTGTCAAAGCAGAGTAAAATCAGAATTTTGAAGTGTGAATAAATAGAGAATTTATTTACTCTAGATGACCATTTAGAATAACTACAGGGGAAAAAAAAAAAGAAAAACAAGAAAAGAATGTATAGTAAAAAGAATTATCTTTTATTTCTCACAAATAGGGTTACCCATTTTAAAAATGGCTACACAATTGAAGAAGTTATAATATTTTATTTGTGTTTTTTTTTTTTATTTAACTGAAGAAATTATTGTTTTGGAAAGCTGTCTTAGTTGTGGTCAATCCGAGCCCGCTTTAGTCGTGGTCTCTTTGAGGGTTACCTTAATTGCAACCTGAAGAGTGACGGTTTACTTTATCCTCAAGTAAATATATAGCGATCATCCTCAATTTTAACATGTTTGTTTGTGGAATTGAATTGGGTTACAAAACCAATTCCCAGGGTTCATTAAAATATTCTGTATCTTTTACTCTTATTTTAAAATAATTACATTACTATGTATTATAATCATTGGGGGAGGAGCTTCCTTGAAATTGGCATCCTTCATGTTTTGTGACATTATTTAGGGAAATAAGAAGTTTTAAAAAAAATATGCATAGGATTGTACCATTTCTGCGAAGGTGTTCCCCGTGGCGTTTGGAACGATACCCAATATCGGCCTATACCTTGGCCATTAATCCAAGTATAACCCTTTCCCATGGACTCAAGGTTAAGCACTATCGGATCGTTTCCCTCTGGTGCATCAAATGTGGTCTGCCAATAATCATCGAAATAAAATATTGGTAAACTGTTCAAACAATATCGTAGAAAAATGATAAGCAGCTGTGATGTAAATGGAGAGCAGTTTTCATTCCGTAAATAAGGGAGAGTGACAAAAACCAGTACAAAGGCCTTTTAACATGTTTAGCTGAACTCTCCTCAATATCCATTCTTGGTTAAGGAAAAACAGAAGTGTCAAATTTATGATTATTGATGATATACCTTATACCATGTGAGTGGCTTCGTTGAGCTTTGAAACCTTTCCCATTGAACTTTACTTGATCCACTAGCTGTGTAGATTTGCAATTTTTCTCCCAACAAACCAACCTTAATGCAACAAATGCAAGGTCAGCATGCAATGTGCAATATTTAGTTTAATGATTAGCAATCAAATCAGAGGAGGTTCGTGCACAGCTATTTATAATTTGAAATTTTAAGCAGCTGATAATGAATATATACGATTGAACAGAACTCTGTTCAGAGTAAAAGATATGGGAAAAACAATTTATATTAACGAACTTCTGAGAACTACTTTGTAAATAGTATGTCAAGATAATATACGATTGAGGTAGCATGATTGACAATTGAAGTTTCATTGGTATCTAGAGATTCTAAGTGGGCGTCTCACTATTTAGAGATAGTTACCTGATATCCCCATGCTTGATTAGTGATATCTTGGCCTTGAACTTTCACTCTACTTAAACCGGCGACTTTGTGCTCTAGATATGCTCCTGAGTTCTTCATGTAGAAATAAACATAAATTTCACGTAATCAATTATCTTTCTCTGGCTACCATACTGTCAAATAGTTATTTTGTATGCTTTTAAGCAAAGCGTGTCTGTATCTGCAAGCGCATGCCTGCCAGATATTTGTTTAATAGTAAAGGATGCTTCTCTATCATCTTGGTAGAAAAGAAACATGTGAGATGAAATAACCATCATACTACCTGGAAGGCTAGTACTATCATCTTTGGAATTTACATACTGCGAAGGTTAGTTTTTAATTTATTCTTCTTTAAGAGGCTTCATTTAATTGATCCTGAACATAAAACAAGTCTTAACAATTAAGATAGATACCGGCAGTCCAACTGTTGCACTGAGGAAAGAAATATTGTTCATCCCTTTTATGAGATTGAGTTTGTTTTCCATGACAAAAGACGCATTTCTGTGACTTCCGTGAGCAGAACCTAGAGTTAGAGGCATGTATAGATCCCAATGTTAGCGACTCAAATTGTAGCATGAATGATAAATTAAATAGGTGATGCACAACGAATTGCAGATAAAAGAAAAATGTGCATTATAATCTAAAGAAATATTCATGTGATAAAGTCTGTAACAAAATGGATCAGTTAGTTCTATCCCGAAAAAAGATGCTCTCTTTTATCTTAAAAAATGGGACCGTCACAGTTGAGGTTTACCTACTAAATTTCCGTTGATGAAGGTATGCAAAACATGTCCTTGGCTGTATGCACTTAGAATGGATTGAGCATTAGGAGAATTGTCATTAAACCTGCGATGTCAACGATAATTAGTGGGATATATGGACTTGTTGCTGGCATCAAGATCGTATGTTGCTATTTTACCTGAATGTGTACCACATATAGTCAGATGTATCTTTTGCTGTGCTGATTTGATCCAACAGTGTATTTGCTCTTAATGAAGTATCGTCAAAGCTCGGGATGGCTTCTTTGTACACTTTCCATTTTTCTGCTGAATTGAACCGTAAATATGACTTCATTGATCTGTCATTTTGTGTGCGTACCTACAAGAGCAGAAAATATGAATTGCCTTTTACTGGCATCAAGATGTTTGTCGTTAAGTTAATACAAAGATTACGTAGTAAACAAAGCACATGGAAACTATCGAGCAGATGTCTTGTCTTTCAAATAAATGACACTATATTGAGCGTTTGATTTTTACCTTGGCAGTGTTAAAGGCCACATTCTTGCAGTCTGGTAGAATACTGATTGATTTGGGTGGTAGCTGGTATGAAATATTTTGCAATTGAACTGTGACAGTTCGATCTTCATTATTTTCCAGGAAGGCAGCACATTCTGTTGAGTTACTTTTGAAAACATAAGCCTGGAGAATGATGGAAAATGATTGATTTTGTTTAAAATATCTTCTTTTAGAGAGCACTTTATGAATTATGACTCAAATACCAGTACTGTTATTTACCACACGCTCGGTTCCCTTTTTTATTCTAGTTAAGAAGCTAAACAATTTAGTAAATTAGCCCCAGCTTGCTGTCTAGTTTTCTTACGTTTTGTCGTGAGCCCAAGCTGAAGCTAGTTTGAGTACCATAAAGTAGAGATTTTGAACATGACTTGATTGCTGCATGTAGCTCCTTAAGATGGCCCCATTTTGGTTGTCTAACCAAACCTGCTTACCTTAGCGTAGTCAATCACGTAGTGATTCAATATCTATGTTTTACTAAAATGGAGAAAGGATGGAAACATACCATATTCATCCAGTGGAGCTTCGTCATAATAGGATGTCGTTACGAAAGCGGAGGCTATCCTGTCGAAATTGGTTCCTCCATGGTACTGCATCAAATCATATCACGCCACTTAAAAGACAAATAATGGCATGCCTGCTTGCATGCTGGGGATAAAGAAAAGAGAAATCGTTACAAGGTATCATACCATGTAGTAATTTACATAGCTCCCTCTCTTTGCAATGAACAGAGCAACATTGTACGCAATGTCTTCAGCCGATCTTATATATGGTACTCCACCAAACACTTGGTAACTTTAAATTTTAACGTGAAATGAATGGAATTAGATTTCTCAAACGCTTTAAAGTAGCACTTTCTGTGAAAAAAAGGTTTGTAAATTGTAATGCAGAATTTCACAAGAACTTACAAACTTGTCCAGTTCTCTGTCCAGAGTGAAGGCTTGTTAGGTGAGTTAGGCCCCTTAAAAGTTGTCCCGCACTGCATGCCATTGCATGTGTTGATCTGCAGATTACATGACTTCATTTTCAGATGTTGTAATATAAATAATAGTATAACTAATTACTTGTGGTGAATCGAAGGCTGGGCTTGATAAGAAGTAATAAGAATTATTAATACATTTATTATTGCATTTTGATTGGAAGTTCTGGCTTATTTTTTCCGATTCAAGAATCCATTTTTTGCGCAAAACATTCATATCCCTGTACAGTATTATTAGATAATGATCCAATGATAGGTATAATTATTGCCCTTGTCTCTGAAGTAAATAATATATATCCATTACCCATGAGCTTGTATGAAGTGTTGTATAGTTCCGAATTCTTCATTACTTGTTTTATTGAACACTGAATTTGTCAAGAATCCAAGGAAAGTAAAATAATTAGTAGAGACTAACCACGGGATCAGGAGCATTATCTTGCTTGCACATCACCCAAGGCACGCCAGTTTGGAGTCCCACGGCCATCTGGGCAGCCCAACGAATATAAGATAGTCCTTTCTCGTGAAACGCCCCTTCAACGTTCCCATATTCGTTCTCAATCTACATTCACCATAAACCATTTATAAATACAAAAAAGAGAGAAAAAAATTGATAAGTGTTGCTTGGAAGTTTAAATAAACCTGTGATAGTATGATAGGTCCTCCTTGTGAAACATAAAGATTAGCCGATTTCATCACGTTGACTATTTTCGTAGCGAACCTTTGCATGTGAAACTGTCATTAAAGAATGCTCTGTTAATACCAGACTAGAGTGAACAGTGTACAGTAAAGAGTAATTTATGTTAATGTCTAAGGAGACATGACCCAAATACTAAATAATATTTTTTATAAACAATAGACAGATGGATTACCACGCTTGTATAGTTCAAATTACAGTGATAGTTTGAGGATCACAATTCAGAAACTAGAATGGAATACCTTGAATTGCTCATTGTCAGATCTGAATACGATACCCGGAATATCATGTAACCAAATTGGTAGACCCCTGCACCAACAAAACCGCAACTCAGTTTCTTCTACTACGGAATCATTATCATATTTTATATTACCATCAAATTCCCAAAGTAGCTTCATTGAGAACAAAATATGCTTTAATTCATAGCATGGTACAAATTCCTTTGTGCTGGAAATTTGTCGGCTCAATAGTATGGTTCAATTCGGGGAACTTACCCGTATGTGCATTCACTCTCAATGTATGGTCCAATTCTGAGGGTTACATATAAACCCTGTGCTTGAATTTCCTTAATGAATCTCACTATATTACGCCTTCCTCTAAAGTTATACTACAGACCAAGTAAATGATGAAGAACATCATGCTTCTCGTAATTAACAAGCTTTAAGAAAACACATGTGAAAAAAAAAAAAATAGAAGAATAATGTAGACGAGTTTGAGTTTGGTCACCTGGCCTTGTTGAGGTTCGTGAAGGTTCCAAAACACGTAAGTTTGTATGACATCTAATCCACCTTCCTTAGCTTTCGCAATTAAATTAGGCCACATCTGTTCAAATCATTACCAAATTACAATTCACAATTTAGAGATGCTTATTTTTTTATGTTATTCTTATTTACCTATTCCATTATTCCAACACTCAACTTTTCTATACCCACATTAATTCCTGGCTTCATTTCATTTAAATTTTACTAAATTACTACGTGAGCTCCCGTCTGCATTAATATTAATCTAATCTGTTTTAACTTAAACGTAGACAAATTTCTTCCGTTGATAAAAAAAGTTAAATTGAAGTCGTTTATGAATGCCTGCTAGATTTACATCTGATGTTTGGAATTCAGTTCCCATTGTTTGATCCTTCAATGCATGTAGCTAATTTTGGCCCTTAACTCATTTTGATAGTTTAATTCAACCTGCATTCAATGATTGCAAACCCCCGGAAGACGTAACCCACTAAATTTGATTACAAGCTTTACATGAGCGAATAATGGCTCAATAATGAGCACGTTTTTTTTTTTTTCACATTCAAATTGGTTGGCTTAGAACAGTATCATAAGCTAATAATGTGATTTAATGAATACTTTTTTTACCATATAATAAAATGTAAAAAATATAGAGAGACTCTACCGTGTTCTTATTTTCATAATAATAATAATTTCGTTGCCATTAATATTGGACCTAATAAGAGAACTTGAGAATATACATACAAGTTTGCTACAAATTAGGTGTCATGAATTAATATTCTAGAAAAAAAAAATTGAAGCATGTATTTTTTCAGACAAATCTCTATATAATATTTTTTTTCCATGTAGGAGGTTCTTGAAGTTTAAAGCAACGAACAATTAGCAAAATTGTCCCTTGTCTTAAACTTACATTCAACTTTTCTTTTCCTCTCCAAAAACATAGACAATTAATAAAGGTCGAACCCTAAATTAAATGCCATAAAAAGTTCTAGCATTATGCTACGAACGAATACTTGTAAAAACTTGAAATCTTAATAAATTGCTTGTAGAGAACAGTTTTGTATGTTTATTTTTAAACAAATTGCGGCTAAGGCGGTTTCTTTTAAATCGGTTTATGTATGTTCTGAACCTCCAAAAATGATTCATAAATACCAAAAAATTACACTGACACTTTAATATACAATTAGTGAACAGATGTGATAAGAAAAAAGATATAGAAAAAAAATTAAGTATGTAACAGATATAATATCATTATTTTTATCTATTAACCATAATCAAAATCTTTTTCTTTTTGGGACACAAGTATGCGAATAATTTAATAAAAATGATATATCATTATGTCAACAGATATCCTAAATAATCAAATTCCATCTGACATTTTCTAAAAAAAAAAGTTACACAACATCTTTAAACATTACTACACCAATTTAACAAGTTAATATTTTTATTTTTATTTAATTCTTCGCAATTATTTTATATTTTAATATAAAAATATAGTTTTATAGGTGTGAAGTAAGTGTAGAGTAAAAATTGAAGTGCTCATATATCATCAGTCTTCTCAAAAATATTATGTAAGACACTGATCATATTTTGAAGATTTAGGTTTGAAGAAATACTCCCTACATATAGAGATCCTGAATGTCCTCGTTGACGATGATATTTATGAGTTGCTTTTATTATCCATGATATTATACAAGTAGATTTTCAACAAATTAATTACTCTGACCATTTCATGTGGTGTTCTCTCTTAATTCTAGTCTTTAATCTCCTAGTAAGAAAGTTTTGTCCTGAGTAATGCACTAAACAATTATTAAACACAATTAGTTGAAAACTTAATTATAGCTAGATTCAGGGAGGAACACAAATTGAATTCAATCCTCTTTTGACTCTACTGAGATCCGATCATTGATTAAAAAATAAATTAAGGAGATCCAGTCAAAGCTATAGATGGATGAAGCAAAAATGAAGAGTGAAAAATGGAAGTTTCCTTAAAAAAATAGTATAAATCCCAACACTAAAATAGTCAACTCTAAAGTTTAAACCAAAAGGGAAGATGAGAACCATGAGTCAATGGTATCCATGTGAACTCAAACCTTCATTACACTGCTACACATGCATCACAAACACTAGATGCCATTACAGTACAAAAAGATAAAAAAAACAATTACATCCTTATATAATATATATATATATATATATATATATATATATATATATATATATATATATATATATATATATATATATATATAATAGAATTAGAAAACTCCCTTGGAACTTTCTTTCCATGATAATAAAACAAACAACTTGTCTTATTGTCAGAATTAGAAAACCCCCTGGAACTTTCTTTCCATGATAATAAATTATTGTCAGATTATTTATGTCAATCTTCCATTCTTTTATATATAAAGTTTTTAAAAGTGATGTTTAAATTTAATCACTGATCTTATTTTCGTTTTTTACCATATTATATTACTTATTATATCTGTATATTTATGTAGGTTGTTGAGGTGTCCAACAATATTTTCATTATTTTTTTTATTACCGTTTTCAACCACATTGATAAAGAAGTGTAAAACAAGAACAACGTGAACCAACCATAGCGTTGCAAGAATAAACCGTATCAACGCTAATTTGCTGAGAGTATTCCAACGATGGAACACTGATATTTCTTACCTAACAATACTACAACCAAAACCAAAACGGTTCTCCTTCCTCCTATCTCTTTGTCCTTAACCCAGAAACATTATACAAATGCACCATATACGAACTCTATAGTACAGAATAGAAAGAAAATCATAAGTGTGAAAAATTGAAGAACAAAGAGTGAGGGTTGCGTACCTGAGGAGTGCTGCGAGGATAATGAATTGAACCGGAGAATAGGATTCTATGCTCTCCATCAATGATTAAGGATCTTCCGTCGTAGGTGACATTGCCACCATATGCGCCACCAATAAACGCCGTTAAAATGAAAGCGAACGGAAAACACCGTCTCCACCACCACACCTTCACCATTTCACTGAACCTTTTCAGCTTTTGGTGAGGAAGAGTTTGCGTTTAGGCTTTTTTTTCCGCTCTCAGTGTAATATATATGTGTTTGTGTGATGGTGATCTCTATTTATATTAACAGTGTTTTGTTAGAAGTGAAAGTGGTTCATATATAATACATGGAGTTAATATAAATATTATTAACAAATTGAAAAGATTTAAATAATATATATATATATATATATATATATATATATATAATTAATTTACCTCACAGGTCCACATGACATGGTTTAACGTATAAGAAACCAATTTCGGGATTCTTTTCAATGCATTTCAATTGATTAATACAACACTGAATCAATTTTTCTCGAATTTTTAAATAGAAAACGTGGTTAATTACTAATTACTTTGAATTAAAACAAAGTCAAAATTAATTTCTGTAAGACAGTGTTTAAGAAAAATTCGTGAATGGATAAAAGAACAGCATACAAATGGTAATTTTCGTTAAAGTTGTATTATTTCTGCATCATAGGATTTATGCATGTGGCATTACATATGTGACTATCTTTTTTTTTTTTAATGTACGACTAAAAGAATATTTTTAAGGTGAAATACAACTTTTTGTTGTCAGATTTTGGTGTTCTTTCCCCGTTTACAGAAAAAAACGGTGATTGAATAATGATTAGTTGCAGCTTAACTGTTATCAGAAAAAGTTGTTAGTTATTGTGAATAAATAACTTTGTTTTCAGTACAATATTAATTCTCAATTTCTATTAATTGTACCAGAAAAGGAAATCTGATAAGGATATTAATTCATTATATCAAAAAGCAATGCGACATTTTTCTGCGCATTGTACAACAGGACAAACAAGTAGATTTGGTAATAAGATATCTAACCTCAAAATTAGTTGTTTTTTAATTATAAGCTGCTTATATAACAATTTTAATGTGTATATTTTTGAAACTCTAAAAAAAAATATATCAAAGGATTATCTCACTCAACTAAAAAGTCACTATGGGACAAATGAATTATATTCTTGTTCAACAAATATTAAATTCTTATGTTAAAAGTGAACTTTAAGCTTAATTCAATCCACAAAATCGATTTGTAAAGTGATGTTTGCATCCATTTACATAATATAAATTGATTTTATCTCTAATCGATATAAGACTTCCAACATCTAAAATTTTGCATCTATATGACGAGTGATATAGAGTATCACAAAAACTAATTACTTATTAAAAAATACTTATTCAAATTTGTATCCACTGACTTTACATATTTTCACACACCCACTCGTAATAGTCACCAAATCTTTTGCATTGCTACTTTTATACAAAAATAAATTAATACTAAATAATACTTTTCTTTTAAAATTCTGACAAAATCATTTAGTGTATAAAGAAGATCGATCTTTGTTGGTTTACTTTTAGTTTAACAATTTTATTTTTAAATGAATAAGTTAGGCTTAAGATGAATCAAGTCAAGTTTAAGTTATGTTGAATTGCATCAAGTAAGATTAAGTTGATTGGGTCTATGTTAGACCTGGTCAAGCCCAGATCAGGTTAGGATGAGTCAAGTTAGATCTAAAAGAGGAAAAGTTGAGCCGGGCTCATATTAGGTCTAATTGAGTTAAACCGATGTTGAGTCAAGTTGTGTTAAGTTAAGTGGAATCAGATCCATATCAAGTTGAATAAAGTTAGGCCCATATTAGTGCAAAATAGACATATTAGAAAAGAATATTAAATTAGTTGTAGAAGAATCAATATAATACAAAACATGGTAATAATTTTGTAAACAAAAGAAAATATATTAGATCGGTTATAGGGAGAACTGATATAAAATTATTGCACGAAAACCCTTTTTATTTTGTATTCTTCTTTCTTCACGTTCTCCATTGTCTTTTCTTCCTTACAGTCATTAGGATTTTAGATATGAAGTTTTTCTCCGATCATCGCATCCTACTACCATTTTCATATCTTTTTCTTTCATTGTTGAAGCTCCACTTGGCCTCCTCCATTGGCCTACTGTTGTGTCATTGTGTTGCAACACCACTCTGGTCCATGTTGTGCACCTTCACCCTAGGCTAGGCTAAGCCCCTACATACATTAGTCACCAAATTGCATTGATAAAATTATTAAATCTAGCTTCACTCTTTTTGCACAACTAAAACAAAAAACTGTTTGATCTCTTTCGCTCTTGATTTATTAGTTTTTTCTCCCTTGTTAGATTTGTAGAGTCTTCTTCCCAATACACATTCCTTCTTTTAACGAATCTAGGTGTATTTGGGATCCATGATCAAAGACGAGGGCAATGAATATTTGGAAACGTACATTAGTAATTATCGCTGATGTTTTTAAAATACTTTTTTGGATATTAGATCAGCTGTTCCAAAATCCATCTAATATGTTTTCAATGTATTACATTAGCGTATATTAGATCGGTTACGAAATCGATTTAATATGCGCTCCAGAATCGATCTAATATTGTCTTAGTGCCATGTTGAGCTAAATAAAGTTGTGTCAACATTTAGCCAAGTAGAGTCATATCATCAAACTGAGTCAAGTCAAGTTTGCATTAGGACGAGTTCAGTTCACATTTGGCCAAGTTGTGATGAGCTCAACTTCAATCAAGTTTAGTTTGGACCAACTCAACTTGAGTCAAGTCAGACCTATCTCGAGGTTAAGTCAAGACGGATTTATCTAAAGATTGAGTTACGATAAACTCATTTCAATATTGAGTTAAGATAAATTCATCTCAAAATTAAGTAAGTCAAATCCACGTTAGATTGAAACAACTTTTAATTAAACTAATTTAATTTGACTCCATAGAATTGAATTGAATAATAACCATGTCAAATTGAATTGTGTTATATTTTGTCTATATTAAATTAAATAAAAGTCAATTTAGTATTAAACTGAGAGGGAAGCTCATTACTTAAATAAAAAGTTTTCAAGATTGGATCTACATCCAACAATGCAAGTCAAACAAAGTCAAATTATGTTAACTTAGTTGAAGAAGTTAAGTTGGATTTTAAAATTTTAATAAAATATAAATAATAAAAATTAATTAAAGATCAATTTATAATTAGTACACATTTAGGAATCAATTTACATTTTAAAATATTTTAATAACTTACATAATTCTAAAATATATTTAAAAATTAATTAAAGTATTAGTGTAGATCAACCTCGTTTTAATCTTCATCCTCGTGACCCAATTTAAATAAAGTTTTGATATTTGATTTTTTTTTTTCAACTCGTTTATTTAGTGATTAAAATTTATTTTAAAAATATATAGGAATTGAGATATCTAAGTACACTTATTTATAATAATAGTAACAAGAGAAAAAATGAAAATAAAATAATAATAGTAACATAATTTACTAAAGCATAAAATTTTGTTGCAGTGTTAAAAGTTATAACTAGATTTACACGAAGAGCAGGGAAGAAGATAAGGAGAAATTGTGACATCAGTGACGAGGCAATTAATAGCATATTTAGAAAATTTCATCAAAAACATTTGTAAAGAAAACACAATAAATTAAAAAAAGTTGCATATAAAACTATTTGATATTTTTAAAATCTAATTTTTAACTTATACACAATAATTAGTTTTAGTTTATACCGAATTTCTTTTTTATTTTCCTCTTTAATAAGAATTTCTGGAAAAAATAATTTAAACATTGGATATCGATTGCGATGAGTAGGGGAGTGTTTGATCCCCGCAAGAATTTCTTTTTTGGTTTCTCCGTTGCTTTACGAAAATAATAACTTTATTCTTTGGCTTGCGTTAATCATCAAAATTTCTGCTCTGATCTTTATCTGAACTATGAATCATAAATTTGACAAAAAGGAAAAAGGGAAGAAATATTCCGTTTGATTCGTGAAAAATGGAAAACCAGAGAGATCTGTTTAATTATTTAATAATACTATTTATTTTTCACTAAACAATATGTAAAAATTAATATATTTCTTTTCTTTTTCTATCAGCTATATACTCTACTTTCCCTTCAAATTTTCTCTAATTAAAAAAAAATGGTTCAGTGTAAAGGAGAACCAAAAAATAATGGTCTTTCAAGTTATTAAGGAATTAAGCTTATTTTATTGAATTGAATAGAAACAATTTGAATTGATGTAAGGTTTTGAGTGTGATCAAGAATTGATGTAGAAATAATCATGACATATATCATTCTATCCATATAGGTTGCAGAAACCAAAACCATTTATTATGAAAATGATACAAAAATATAAGAGTTCCAAGAGATAGGTACACCCAAATATCACAAATGCTCTAAATAGACCATTTCTGATAAACAAAAACCTAGCTTAAAAATCATTAAATATCAATATATATATATATATATATATATATATATATATATATATATATATATGAGATTTATTTTGGTGTGTATAATTTTTTCAATTTTATATTTTAAATTATCGTATTTAAATTTATTTTGCGTTTTATTCTTTTAAATGATTGTTTATTTAAATTTAATTATTTTATTAAATTGAATTAATTACTTTATTAAACTACATATATATTTTTGAAATACAAGTATGAAAACAAATACTGTAATATCCTATCCAGACCCACTTTTTCTTATTATTAATTTCTTTTACGCGGTTTAATTGTAATTTGAGAACTTGTTAGAGACAACAAATCATGGTGTAATATTGCTTTATTTTATAAGACTTAAGTGCTACGTTGATTCTTCTTTCTTATGACTTTGAAATGTTTATGTTTGTGGTGATTGTGATGTAAAACATAACTGATGGAAGGTTGATATAATAAAGATATAGAAATTAGTATGAGTAATGATGATTTTTAAATATAACACTCTATTGTGTTACTAATAAAATTTCAAAAACTATAAATAAAATTTTTATCAGGTGAGTTTTATTTTATAAAAATCACCACTTTTAATAATTTTTTTCTAAAATTATTTTCTATCTTATCTGCAATTTTAATTTCATTTTTTTATCTTTTTGAATATCAAAAGATATATAATTAATCTTAGAAAAGAATATTCATTCGATGAGAATAAAGATTAAAGCAAATTCATTTTTTACTTTTTTTTTAAGTCAATTTGCATGTTAAATTGTATGGATTGTGATTCAAAATAACTCAAAATGAATTTTTGTTTTCAATAATTATAAAATATGCTTAGATTTTTAATTCGGATTTTATTTGTATAATTAGATCATTTTATAAAAAATAAAGTTCTGAGAAGTAACTTTTAGTTAAATTTAAGGAAAAGGAAACTAATATCAATTATTAATTGTTGTGCTAATTATTGTTATTGATTGTATGATTGATTTGGTTTGAGTTGCTTGATTGATCTAACTTGTGAAGAACTATGTTGAATGAATTTATGGTGAATGAGAAATATGTTAAATTGGATGTGCAAAGTTGTTGTTTAAAGTTGTGGAATGTTTGAAGGTTAATAAATCAATTTGAGCAATTGACTTCTAATGATACATTTTAAAATTAATTTGGCACTTATTAGAATTTATAAAAGGGATGAAAGTATCATTTAGAGTTGTTTTGATCCCAAGTCCGCTGTGACATTGTTAGGGTTAATTACCATACATTCGTTGTATTGTTCATTTTGATGCCTTGTCTATTACGATTTTGACCTTAAGAAGCGCCTATGAGAGTGATGTTGGACTATTTGGTGTGATATGAACATAAGGCCCCTAGTCACGGTCTAAGGGGAATGATGGTCATCCCCAACCGATGCTTCGTTTGAGAACCTCATTATCAGTCCCACGGTGAATGCCAAATGATCTTATTGGGATTTTGAGTATGAATTTGTTCACAGGTGACAAGATCTTAGCGGTGTCTTGAATGTTCTTAATGGTTGAAATGAGATTACTCGCTTCTCAGAAAAAGGAGATGATCCACCTATAAAAGACCCTACAACATTCAAGTCAGTGAAAGAGTTTAGGATCACAATGTTGTTTTCATTTGAATAATACTTATATATAATAATAATATCATTACGATAATAATGTATAATATTAATAAATGTAATAATACTGATAATTTTATTAAGGTTTAATGTCTCTTTAAGTCCCTATTTTCGTCTAAAATCTCATATAGGTCCCTTCTTTTTTGGCATCTCAATTGGGTCCTTATTTTTGTAAAATTGAATCAAATAAAGGCCTGCTGTCAAATTAATCAAACGCCGTTAAGGAGGGTGTTACGGGGCATGCTGACAATGTAGTTTTAATTTACGTGGCATTAAAAACGTGACTGAATTGTATTTTTTAATTTTTGAATTAAAAAATGAAGTGTAAGAGTGGAAACACGTTTTTAAGTAAGGGCAAAGTTGGAAATGAAATGAAATTAAGTGCTGAAAGCCCCATTCTCCTCTATAATTGCGAAATCGAAATGAAATTGGGGGAAGTTGAGTTTTAGGGTTCGTGGGAAAAAAGAAAATCGTTTTTGTTCGATTCGAAGTGTGAGTGTTGGTGGGTGAAGAACATCGGCTTGAAATAACGGTGCATGTGCAACTGGAACAAGTTGAATCCCGAGGTGATCTGTGGGACCTTGTGTCGTTGGAAGCGCGAGGTTGAAGCATGTGGTGAGTGAAGGTTAATCTGAACGACGGTCAGTGTTTGTGCTTTATCGTCTTGCTTTTTATAGTTGGGAAAGTACAATATTTGGTGGTGGTCCCCCATTGATGTATGATTTGGTTTGCGTTTGGTTGAGTGCGTTTTGGTGGTCTCCCATGTATGTTTAAAGTTATTTGAGTCTGTGTGAGTGTGTTTTGTTATTGTTTTAATATATATTTTTTTTGTCGTCATATGTTTGCATAATAGGTGTGTGTAGATATATTTATATTGTGTTGTGTGTAATGGACAACTCTATTGACTGTTGTTTCCACAATGGAGAGAAGTTCATTAATGATGGTACCCTTAAGTATGAAGGGGAGACAACAACTTTGTCCTTTGACCCTGATATATGGAGTTATTTTGTGGTTGTTAGTGTAGTGAAAAGTTTTGGATATGATAATTTTAAACATTTATGGTATTGTGTAGGAGGGGATTTAGTGTTGGAAAATAGGTTGGAAGAATTGATTGATGACACTAGTGCCATGCATATGGCTAACTTAGCTAGGCTTAATGGTGAGGTTCATTTATACATTGAACATGTTGTTTCTGAGGCTGAAGTGATACATATGCTTGAATATGCTACTAACGATGAAGGATTCGTTCGGTTGAGTGCTTTATTTTGATAAGAAGATTTCAACAGGTGTCGCTCCGTTGAGTGCTTTATTTTAATAGGAAGATTTGAACAAGAGTCGTTTGGTTATATAACTAAAGGTAAACTCTTTAAGGACGCACTATTATAATGAATATAAAAGACTTATACTTTACGCATTACTATAATAAATAAATCATACCCAATGATTGTGTGAGGATTATGCAAATCTTAATGTTCTTTTCTTTAGCACAATGCTGAAAAGCTTAATTATAAGTGATTACAGCTACAAAACATCATCAGAGCAATGACACTTAATCATCACAACTAGAAAACATCATCACATTAATTGAAGATAGTCAAATACATTATTATTCTAGTTTTTATTCACAATCTAACTTCAACATTAGCTATCGCATCCTATCAAAACGAAAAACCATAGTACATTATTGATTTGTCATCCATATTGAAATTACAATAATATTAAGCACAAAAATAAAACAAATCACCCTTATCAACAACTTTATCCATTTTTCCACAACCTTAACAGATTTTTGCAAATCAATCATCATATTTGTTACACCTCTGATTTCTTCTGTCTTTGACAAACACTCATGCTTTTCTCCCCCCTTCAGATTCGTATAGCTTTTTTCAATACCATCATCACAACACCATTTGAAGAAATTGCAACCACTGTTTTAATGTCTGTTCTATAAAAAAAAAAACCCCAATTACAATGACTTTCTAGTAACACAAACAACTACTTATCCACATTCTTTTACCTTGTACTTAGGGCACCCTCAAAATTGTTTCCCTCTGTTCTTAGCAATTCGAGCTGTTCTGACGACTATTTTCTCTCCACACAGGCAAAGGGGTGACACCACAGAAAACGACATTAGGGTTTCCATTCCGTCAGTCATTGCATGTTGAAGAAGAACAAGAATGTGAATTTTGCATTTCATTATCCATCGCGCTTCCAATCGAAGAAGATCACACTTTTGTTTTCTCCCACGAACCCTAAACCTCAACTTTCCCCAATTTTATTTCGATTTCGCAGTTGCAGAAGAGAATGGGGCTTTCAGCACTTAATTTTATTTCATTTTCCAACTTTGCCCTTACTTAAAAACGTGTTTCCACTCTGTACACTTCATTTTTTAATTTAAAAATAAAATAAATACAAATTTGAGACGACCACATAATTTAAAACTACACTATCAACATGTCACGTAACACCCTCCTTAACAATGTTTGATCAATTTGACGACAAACTTTTATTTGATTCAATTTTATAAAAATAAGGACCCAATTGAGATGCTGAACAAGAAGGGGACCTATTTAAAATTTTAGGCAAAAATATGGAAATAAAGAGACATTAAACGTTATTAATAATAATAATAATATATAATTTAATAATATATTAAAATAGTAATAATATGGAATATATAATAATAATAATAATAACATATAACAATACTAATAATAATAGTAGTAATAATATATAATAATAATAATAATAATATATAATATTGTTATAACAATAATAATATATAATTATAATAATATATGATAATAGTAATAATATATAATAATAATAATAATATATAACAATACAAATAATAATACCAATTATATTAATTCTAATAACATTATTAATAATAGTAGTAATAATAATATGTAATATTATAATAATAATAATATATAATTATAATAATATATGATAATAGTAATGATATATAATAATAGTAATATTAATAATATATGATATTTTATAACTATATATATAAAGAGGATATACTTTTTTTTTGTCTTTTTTTTTCTTTCTAATTTTATCTGTTAATTACTAGTTTTTAAATTTAAATAATAATTCATAATAAAAAACTAATTTTTAATTTTATCATTTGAATACTTTTTTTAATTCCAAATAATCAATCATTATAAACTAATTATTTATTCTTTTATCAACCACTTTTCAAATTTAAATGATTATTCATGATAAAAAATTATTTATATAATATTATTTATAAGACTTTTTATTTCAATAAATAAAATTTATTACATCTATAGTTATACCTATAATTATATAGACATTTTGCTTTTCAAATTTTATCCTTTTAATTATTACTTTTAAAATTTAAAAATTTGTAAATATTTAAATATATATATACAATTGCCATGTTGTGTTTATACTAATAACATAGTGTATAATATGTGACATCCCAAAATTATATGAAATGATATAATATCGGACGACAAGCATTATAATATGATAGAACATTTGAGAGGATGTAAATACAATTATAATGTTTACACTCATAAAAAACAAGAGACTATAAATTTAAAACTTTACAAACTTTATAGTATTTCAAAATGAAGAAGATAGCTAATAGTAATCCTAAGAGCTAGGGGTTGTATCTTCACTCTCTAGGGCTTACTCCAAAGGTACATCATATGCCTCTGCTCACATCCAAGTGGATGATCATTCAAAAAGAAAGAAGACAAACATACAAAACACAACAAAACAACAAGGGTAAGCTAGATTTCTAAAAGCATACAAGTTAATTCAAACCAATCTAATATAACAGAGAGTATTCACATATATAAGCATGCAAGGCAGTCTATCATATTATAAACTATACTAGACTTGTCCGGACTTAGAATGAATATCGAACTATGGCGGGTTATGAACTTGCGGTGGCCTCTATTGCTTTGCAAAACCATTGCTATGGGTCAAACCCTACCACACACATAAGTGTAGCATGTTATAACTCACCTTGGACCATATTGGAAGCACCCAAGACTAGGACCTCTTACTACTCTCACCACATGACTAGATCTTCTTTAAGTGAGATTGAAATAGTCATTAGAGTGTTAGGATAACCCCAAGGCTGAGCCCCTATGTTCATTGTAAACACTAATATGATCTCACTGAGAGATCTTAATATCATACTCATACTCATTACTATGATCAAGTTATATTCCTCTTTGAATCCTCAACATACCATTTTCTAGTTACATAATCATATACACTGTCATAACAACTCATATATATATATATATATATATATATATATATATATATATATATATAAATCATACATCATCAATCAATTAAACAAGGAAACAAAAAGAAATAAATCACCACGAAGAAAATCGCTCAACGCACAGGCTTGCTATGCGTGACCAAGTAGCATTCACATAGCGAATCTGGTTCGCATAGCGAATGCTCAAACAGAGGCAACCCACTTCAACGCATTCGCATAGCGAGTGATCTTGCAGTGCGAATTAAATCACAGAGGTCTCAGACCTTATACTCTCGCAAGGCGCCCCTTTTCGCTATTCTATTTAATTGGCTAATTTTCCAGGTTAGTACCAGCCGCAAGGCAAGTGAATTCGCTCCGCGACAGACCAAACAGAGAGCAATCCTCTGCTCCAATTCGCAGAGCGAAAGGATTCACTCTGTGAATCTGCATAATCTGCAGAATGAAATTCTACAGATTTGCAGAACTCAGACACCTCTAACTCATTATGGGCCTTTTGATGAACTTCTAACATTCCTAATTCAAAGTATAGGTGAAATTTAACTTGTCTCAAGGCTTACAAACATTCCTAACCCCATTATTTAGTAATTATGCACTGGTTCACACTCAAAGACCTCAATTCCCTTAACCTATAGACCAAATTCTCATTTTCCCATATTGAATCTATTTTTGACCATTTTAGGGATCCAACTAGGTCCCAATTGACTTGCCTAAGTCCTCTAAACTGACAAGAATAACCTGTAGCACCAAATTCTAAATTTGGCTACCTTAGTTCTTCTAATTTCATTTCAAATTAACACCAACCAGCTAGATTGTAGCTTCTCATACCTATACATATTTCCTAAATCTAAAGTCATCTGTAAAACTCAAACAACATCCAACTAATCCAGTGTGCAATATCAATCATAGCAAGAAATTCTCATTCTACCAAAACCCCCTATTTCAGCTCACCAAAGCAACATCAATAACAGAATTCTCACATGTAGTACTTAGAAACCCTAAACAGAAATCAAATTCATGTACAAAGTAAACTTTACTGAATCATAACAAAAGAAACCCCAGCTTCCCTTACCTTTACACCGTTGCCTAGTGAAACAAAACCGTGCCCCTTTCTCTTACGCCACAAGGAGTTGCTAGAATCACCTATAGGTTATTAATTGGTGGTATGAGACCGAATTAGAAACCTAGACGGAGCTGGAAATTGAAGAGAAGAAGTGCTATTCACATGCAATCAGATTGTGATGCATGCCCCCAACCCCAAGATGAACGAAAGAAAGGAGAAACCACTCACCAATCAGATTGAGAAAATTGATCGGTTGAAAATAAAGCCTTCTACGTTGTGATTACTAGGACACCACCTAATCAGGATTCCAATGATTCAGTATTGAGAAAGAAAGGAGAGAAGGTAGAGAAGAAGAAGAAAAAGCTTGAGTAGATGAAACTCTTGTTCAGAAAATGGGCTGAAGCTTGAACATTGCGTTTTTAAAATTCATTTTATTAATAAAACTTGACCCTATTATCTGGCTACACATATTTACTTACAAGTCTACTATTTTCCAGTCTTTACATAGTATAATAATAATAATCTGAGTAGTGTTTTTGTAAATTGAGAAATGTAATGGAGGTATTTATTAGTAACATTTTTGTCTATCAAGAAAAGTGGTAAGAATATTTTAGTAAATAAAATAGTTGTCTGAAATGATAAAAAATTCAAGGAAAGAATAGGTGTCAAAATTATAAGTAGGAGTTAATGAGTAATATCATTGGAAAGTTTTCATGTATGTTCGAAGATCGCAAAACTAAAATCATCCGAAATTAACATTATAAATACTCATTCTAATTCATACTAATTAACTTACCTAGTAAACGCTGACTCAAATATACTTTCATTTTACCATTTTAACCACTGGGCCTTCAGGCAGAGGCAGTTAAGTTTTATGAAAAGTTACCATTGCATAATAAAAAGTAGAAAGAGCAAACAATGGTTATGGCCATCCATATAGAATTTACACGATCCATGAGTTAACTTATACATGGGTTCGAAACTGAAAGCAACTCCTGAAACATCTCAACCATTAGCTCCCTATCTGCATGTTGTAAAAAATTATTCATTTCATCCTTCATATCATGTACCTTACCAAATTCAAATAATAACACAAAACACCCTTTCTTTAACTTGAGCAATTGATATAACCAAGCCTCATTTAGCATGTCAAGAACATTTCTTGAGTGAAGACCTTCCAGAAGGCTTTCCTCACAGATGTCTTTGAGACCACCAATGTCATATTTATTAGCAGCTCCGAGTAATGCAAGCCGGTGTTTCAAGAAATCTTTTTTCTTGATTGTTCCATACAAGAAACTAAGAAGAACCGTGCAGGATTCAAGTGACATGTCTTCTATATGGATTGTAGAAGACTCTTTTTCCTTCAGGTTGTGATGAAACATGCTCTGGAACACTGGAGAACTTGCTGAGAGAACTGCCTTATGAGCTCTCAATGAGCCATCAGCAGTGATGATGGTTAGGTCTGCATGTATAGCCTCTTCAAGCATGCGAGAGAGGCCACGAATACTGCTACTTTGGGATGCGATGGATTGCACATTTTCATCAGGTGGCCACACAGAACTAGTTTCTTCTCCCTATGTTCGAAAGAAAAGATCATAGGTTAAGCAGCAACATTCTGAAACTACTTTAGAATGATCAGGGGACAATTCAATCCATTGGTAGTGCAATTTGGTTGAGCAAGTAACTCAAACCAAATTCATGTCACAGGTTATATTTATAGAGATGTGCTAACCATACACTTATTTTTCTTCTAATATACTCTCAATTGTTAGTTAAAAAAAATTTAACTGCCAGGATAAAAATTCAAATATTCGATTTCATATACTTGAGATGTTTGTATTCAAAGATATGGTTCTTGATATGAGAAGAACTAGCAGCCTAGGGAAGGTTTTAACAAATTTGTCAAGAAAAACTGGTAATCGAAGGTTTCATAAGTTTGTCTAGAAAACTCATAACTGGATTTTTCAGGTCAGTCCAAAAATCTTGTAATGTTATTTGAAATCATGAACAAATATGAAAAGTTTCGTGGATTCAGGTATGAGGTGTCAAAACAAGCTATTCTTGTGTTCTATCGCTATATTCTATTCTCTAATGTTGTTTGATCCTCATTGTTATGTGTGAAGAGGGATTTGTGTCAAACCAAACCTTAACCACGAAAAAAAGTGTTTAAAAGAATGTCAGACAGTTAAACAGGTAAATAGTTAAAGGGAAATTATATATCCTAAATAAAATACATAATATTTAGCACCTCCATATCATATAAAAATAAAATATAATCATATATAGAAACTCACATTTATCTTCAGGTCTAGAAACTCAACATCAATGATGTAGCGACCAACAAAAGTAGTTTCCACAGGCCAGACAAAGTCATCATGTGACCTGAGCAGCTTTTCTTGAACTGCAGCATTCCATTATATAATATTAAATTTAAAACTGCTACAGGTAATTGCAATTTCAGCTTCGTATTTCCAAATTGAGTTGCAAAATGCAAATCAAGATATGAAATCATCTCCATTTCTTCTTGGCAAATAAAGAGGTGAAGACAAAGAGGTCGTGTCATAAGGCTCAGAACTTCAGGTATAAATGAAAACAACGCCTTACTGATAAATAAACAGAGATTTGAAAACTCTGGTTGAGTTGAATTTAAGGGGCATGACAGGATGGGCATAAATTTTCTTTAAGTGTTAAATTTGTGAAAAGAAAAACACAATTTTGTTGAAACTTCTCAAATTTGGAAAATCAAAACTAACAACTATCTCTTGTTGATCCTGTACATAGTTATAACCTATAACCTTGAAGCCCTAAGACCATGGTGTAGTAATTGTCAATCACTCAATTACTCTACTTCCTTACTAAACTAATCTGGCCCTGATGGGAGAATCAGAGAATTTGCCGAACAACTTAAGCAATTTATCTTTGTAAAAGTAACCAGAGGACAATGCACCCATTAACCACTTATTACCACTCGCCCCTCTCTTTTGGGAAGCATTCCCCAATTACAGTCACACAATAGTGAATGAAACTTATTTTCCTAATTTCATACATTAGCCAATTCTTCACCAATGGCCAAACGCAACACTTACAATGAAAAAGTAAGGTTTGCTAAGAGGCAATGAACATAAAAGATGTTAATGCATAGTATTGGTACCAGGGGAAATATGAAAGCTGCGAGATGAGCCAGCATTGGAGACTCGAAGAATGAATCGAGCAAACGGTGGTTGATTCTTAGAAACCGTAGACGGTTCCGGAAAAAGATGTATGAAGAAGTACTTATTCCTCACAATTGAAAAGTACCTGGTGAAGTTCGAAGTGAAAATCTCAACCCAAACTCATTCAGTTCAAATACACAAAGACAAACGCACACACAGACTCACCAGTTCCAGATTCCGACCTTGAAAGGGTCAGATTTTTTGTAGGAACAAAGTCCAAAGTTGTCGATTTTCCACTGGGCTAATCTCCCAAGCGTCTCCACCTTATCGCCCATGTCTTTCTTTCTTATTTAGCTTATGGATGGTATCACAATTTCACAAACACCTAACCTACAATCAGAACAAAGTTGGACTCTACATCTTCTCAAAAAGTCTTCAAAAATGAAAACATCAAATACTTTTTCTGGTCGCATTGAATGTCTTTGCTAGAAATTAAGTTTTATTAATGAATGCACTTATTTTGAGTAATATTTCATTAAAATATATTGAATGTTATATGGAATATTTTATTATTATCATTATTGTAATGCGTTAAATGACAATTTAATACACAGATTAAACTACTGGGTTTTCTTTTAACAATATCTGACGGAATAAATGAATAATTTGATTTAGAAATAAAGTAAGTAAAAATCGACCATACGTGGTATACTTTCGGCAAAACTTATCCGCGATGCAAGTTCTAAATTTATGCTAATAAACATTGTTTAAAAATACTTTTTTATTAAAAATAAAACAAAAACGATTTATTCCATGTAAACAAGAATACGTGTTGATTAAAACGGGAAATATTACTCATATAATAAAAAATTAATTAAGTTTTAACTAATTTATTTATTTATTAAATATTTATTACAAATATTTATTCTACTAAATATTTATTTTGTATTTAAATTTTTATATTTTTAATTAAATATTTAAAATTTAATTTTGACTTAAATACTAATTTGATTCGTATTTTCTTTGAGTTTATTCAATTTAATTTTAATATTTTTTTTTAATTTGATCTTAATTTTCATCAATTTATATGTTACCTGTTAATTTGTATTCTTTTATATTTTTTAATCTTTCTTAATTTAAAAAATGTCTCTACGTTAAATTTTTTTATATTTAATTTAATTTTTATATTTATTATTTTTGTTTAATCTAATCTAAATATTTTAAAAAATAAAGTAATTTTATTTCTTTTCAAATTATGATTAAATTTAATTTTTATATATTTTTATTAAATATTTTTGTTTAAAAATGAGACTAACTTTATTGATTTAAAACTTTAAAGATAAAATCTAAAAATCTTAAAGTTTTAAACTAATGTTATTAATTTTTATTTTTTAAATTTTCATTCTAATTTTAGACTAACTTTAATCTTAATTTAAAAATATTTAATAAAAATATGAGTGTAACAATTATATAAAAATTTAATTTAATTTTAATTTAAATAAAAGTACAAAATTACTTAATTTGAGACTAAATTAAAATTAAATAAGAATATAAAAAAACAAATTAAATATAAAATATGATTATGACATGTGATACAATGTTTGATTTGACATATAAACATACTTTTATTGATTTTTAAATAAAATAAAAAACCAAAAAAAAAATCACATAATTTATTCGTTAATTATTTAAATAAGACATTAACAAGAAAAAGATTAAATTGATATTAAGAAGAGTAGTATGACCATAAATAGGTAGTATAACATTATTTTAAATAAAAAATGAATATAAGGGATGATATACCTTTATTTATAGATTAAGGGTGTCTTTTTAAAATCCTAAAAACATAAACTTTGCATACCAACCCTACCTAACAAACTTGGGCCGAAAATGAGGCCTTTTAAGGAATGGACAAATGTTCACAAATCCTCTACAATGAAGGGAGGAAATGTGGCCACTTATAAAGCAAAATCATCTCCATTTTTAGAGTGTCATGTGACCACTACTAAAAGCAAATATGTTCCAATAGAAGCATGACACATGATACATATTTTTCACATGGATTAGAAATCCAACCAAGGGAAAATCCCACATTAATTAGGCCTTAATACAAGTCTAAAATGAAACATACTCTACTTGGCCGAATATAGATGATCTAAACATCTTATACTACTCTTCATCTTCCATGATGGTCCAAGTGAAGAAAAACTTTGCTTCACCCACTAAAGATAGTTCTTTTTGTAAGAGTTTGGACATACTTCTAGTGATTGGACCCTTGGGTAGGAGTTTTCCATAAGATTAATTTGGAGTATAAACAAGCTCGAATAGAAGGATAAATCAATATGTAATTACATATGAAAAAATTCTTATGCAACATCACCTATGACCATTTTACATCCGTATGTAATACTATTTTACATACGGATTTTCGAACTTACATACAGATTTTAGTCGTAGATAACAACGATTTTCTTGTAGTGAACATGATTTTGGACTTTATTGCATTTTTTATTTTTATTTGGATTGTATATGGAGTTTATCATCATTTTGAATTGTATTTGGATTCAACTTTATTTATATTTCAATTTATAAAAAAAAACTGTTATTTTTTTAGGATTGAAGAAAAAAAATTGAAATTAAGTGAGTTAGTTAATTAACATTAACGCACTAACCATGATGGATTGAATCGGATTCAAATTTTTTGAACTTACTAATAATAAACTGAGTTAAATTGACTCAATAATTGATTAATCCTTGATGAGTCAGGCCAGATAACTCGTTTAGACTGCACTACACACATATAAAAAATATTGAATATTATTGGAATAATTACATGTAAATTGATATTTTAAAATTTCTAATCAATCAAATTTAATTTAAAATATATTAAAAAGAGTAACTTTATCCAAAGTTACATGTACAATTACTTAATTTTCGTCTTTCTATATATTATTATTATTTTATGCATGTCTTACTAATATAATAGTAGCTATATGCTTTTAACTTTTTCTTAATACATTTTATTTTACTATTAGACATAGTTGTATACTTAACAAAGAGTAAATATCATTTTTATTGAGTATTATTTTTTGTTTAATTTCAGTAATTCTTAAATTGCATTGCTTACATTGCTTATTTATTTTATAATTTGAACAATTTGTTGTTGTTCACTAATGTCTTACCTAACATAATCATTCATAAATAAGACGAAACTATGAAAGTGGTAAAAATGAAGACTAAATGTATATTTGATGGATAAACTGGTCATATATAAAAGTGATTTTGGTTTAAGAAGAGTTTATATACTATTATAGTAGATATGACACACTTATCAATATGTTATATTCATGTGAAACTAATGATAGATATAGAAAAGTTAACTTTATGACGCTAATTTTGATACAAATGTACAAGAAAAAAAAATGGTTACAAAATCTTATACTGGATGGACGGAAAAGCAAGTTTATATGCATCAAAAGAGTGATAATCCAAAAACATGGTGAATTTTATTGATTTGTTCAAATTTTAAAAATACATACATCATTTTGTCATCGTGCATCAATTTGTGTTGGAAGTCTCATGTCGACTAGAAATAATGTCAAACTATATATATAAGCAAGGTGCAAACTTCATCGTACAAGCCGGTTTTGTGAGGATGAGTTAGGCTTAAAGTCCACTTCTAATACGGTATTAGTGCTATGGTTAGAGTCTATCCTAACGATATTTCTTATTTCTTGGGCATTTCTATTCCACCGTTGTCGGACCACCCATTTCTATTATCACACATGAGATGTTTATACCTCGACGTGAAGAGAGTGTGTTGGAAGTCTCATATCGACTAAAGATAAGGCCAAATTATAATATATAAGTGAGGTGTAAACCTCACCTCACATCTTTTACACATTTTATCATTTTACTAATTATATATAAGTTTCATTAAATACATAACAAATTCAAAGTCTTTAATAAAATTTCCATAAAATTATTCAATAACTAAAATTATTAAATTTTTATTCATAAAAGAGTTAGTTGCTTTCAATTATTTCTTATGAAACATGATATGTGGAACGAAAAGTTGTGGATACTTGCTTTGTAAGCAAGGGTATTAAAGCATGTTTCTTTCCATCCTCTCCTCTCTCTTTTTTTTTTTTACTTTATTAAAAGTGAAGAAAGCATTTGCCTTTTCAAAAGCTTAATATGCCGAAAATGCACCAGCAATAATCAATTTAATTAATGAAGTATAGGAAAACAAAATATTCAATACTTCAATATCTCAACAGTTAGTGGATTAATCTAATTCTCAATTTCTAACACTAAATAGAGCATTGTCCGAACAGCACTACTCTTGTTAGCTTTTACATCACTATTGTTGTCTGAGTTATATATGAACTAATTGGACTCAATCATTGTTTAAAGAGATACCTTTGACTGTTCCACTTTTCCAATTTGAGCGATGAGAACTTACCACTTTAACACACGAGTCATATATGCCCTGACAAGTTTCAAATTACGAGCACTACCTTAAATTAAAGCACTTTTAAACTTTTTTTCTCTTTACTTTTCTCACCCTGTTACTCTAGAGCATCAATCATATTAATCAATTATCTGTTATTTCTTTATATCATATCGCACTTTATCATTTTTGTTACATACATAAAAGTAGTTTATAAAAAGAAACAGAAAGGAGAAAGAGGTGAATAAAGATTTGGTTGATTGAACTATTAAATTGTTTTAGTCATTTGTTATTTTACTTTCTTTTCTCGTCTACTTATTTCCACTATCTATTTCTTCGATTCTATCAAAGACTTTTGGGTGCTCAATTATGTTTCTCCTAAATAAAAGTTATGTAAACATTTTTTATAAAGTGTTTTTAAAGCATTTATTCTAATATCAAAATTGGATACCAAATAAATTCTCTTGTAAAGGGACCAAGGGGTCTAATACAAAAGTGTGATCCTGAAGGCATTATTTATCTGTTAGTATGAATGTTTTTCTTTTCTTCATTAACTTGTTCCTATTTTGAATTTAGGTTAAGCTAAAGAGTTTTCATATAGGAACCCTAAAAATAATAAATAGCAGGAATTAGAGAGGGTCGTGCATTTAACCTTTTGAAGTAGCTGCCTTGTCACTGTTATGTGTATTTCCTTTGCACTTCATGTTCCCATGGCAGCAAGTCTTCCCAAACCCAGACAAGCAGTAATGACGGGGCTTTACACTTCTAATTTATCACCAATTCCTCTACCAACACGTCTTACACAATTTATTTATAGTTTTATAACAACATATTTTCAACAACCGAATCCATGATTTGCTAAAAACAACAATTATTCCCGTTATGCAGGTGCATAAATAAAGGGATGATTCTGCAAAACGAACCAAATCAATCTCATCACGACACTGCTACACATAGATACAAATATACAAATTTAGTGACTTCAAGTTGTGTATTATATACAAATGAGCCAATTCTATTCTGAGGCATCCTAACAATTCAACCAGGCACAAAATAATCCATTTTCTCCACCGGAAGATTCAAAACAGATGTCTCCACCTGCATATAAGGGGGGAAAATAAGGAGTATTCAAATTTCAGAAAGATGTGTGATTCGACCATGTGAAACAATAAGCCAAATAATCTCTTTTGATAATTAATATTTGGCTTTTCTTGTGATACAATAAGCCTTAATGTCAACATGCTCCTCGATAAACAAGAGCGAAAATAATTTTAAAAATACGAGAAACAAGTATGAGTAATATTAATGCCATCCAATACCACCTACATATATGCTAGTAGCTAATAGATGCTCCTAACCACATTTTCATCTTTCTCAACAATGTTAAGCTACGAAACTTCCATTACAGTAACTTCCTACTCGATTGACTAAAATACAAAATGAATGAACTTTGAACTTTATCGCTTTATTAAAAATATTACAACGTTTGCGGCAATATTAGAAAAAAAAAATCAATATGTAATTGTCACTAAATCCAGGGATCATTAAAATGTTTATTAATCAATTTAGTATCTGCAGGCCTATAAGTAAAGAGGATGACGTGAGAGAAAAATGTACCTCTTCAAACGGTACAAAGACAAAGGGGGTCATGCCCCTCTTATGTGAGACAGCTGGTACATCTGGGTTGTGTGTTTCGTCATCCTGCCATCCTTCAACAACTCCAAGAATGTCCTCCTCAGGTACACTTGCCTCACTACTGTTTACACCACTAGTTACGAGTGACATCAAATCCATCCGATTGTTAGCCCCTGCTGTAGTTCCCCTAATCCTATACCGTACGCAACAGAAGCATATTGCAAAAGGAAAGTCCAATTCATACTTTCAGTAAAGATTAATTTCAAAAGAATAAGAATAAAGAAATTGGCATAATTCCTCTTTATCAAAATCCAAGCAAGTTTTACATGTTACAAAACTTCTTTTCCGTTTCTATATTCTGCTTTTCAGTATAGAACGGTTAAAACCAACGATCTTCAACAACTTTCAAGAGCCTGGGGGACATTTCAAAGTGATGTAACATAAAGACCAATTCTGATTATATTTTGGATTGATAATTTTATTCCAACTCTCATATGGTTTAAATAAGTTGAGGATTAATTATCTTACATCGGAAAGAATTCACCTATTGTAGAAGTATGAAGGCACTTGTACCATTTTATAACTTCTCCAAAATCTAACAGATCTAATTACTAAATCGTGATATCATTTTTTGATGACAAGTCATACCAAATTTTAGATAAATACTTCACCGGTATGTAATTTCATAGTTAACAATGACTTTTATTTTAAAAATATATTATATGCTAAAATATATTCGTAAGATGAATTAGAAGGTAGCTTTTACATTGCATGGTACTTTGCAAATATAATGTACTTAATGGAAACATTTAATCTATTTGGAGAATAATGAAATTCATCGTCCAATAAAAATTACGTGGTATCACTTACTCTTGGAGCAACTAGATCCCCACTCACTTGATGTTACATTATCTCTTCTATTTTATTGGTAGTGATAAAAACACATTCCTTTTTGTTTCTTGGTGATCGATGTAGCCATCCTCACCAAGTGAGATAAGAACTCAAAAAATGAGTTTAGAATTTAACATAATCCCACAACATCAACTTGTAAAATGAGAACTATCCAAGTTTTATAAGCTCTATTTAAATCATATCTCTAGTTGATGTGAAACTGAACCATCACTCTTGAGGCTAAAATTAATGCAAGCCTAGAAAGGCCACAACTAAGACTAGTTAATTAAGGTGGTCTTTCAACACGCATAGGGTACTAGCTAGGAGTGCGGCAATTACATAAAGGTGGCCCAACAAAGGACTAAGACTCCAATACCATTGTGAAGGGGAATTTAATTTCCTTGCTAAAAGCAACGTTCAATTAACTCCAATTTTGGATTAACATCAGCCAATATTTAATTACTAATCAATTGTATGACTAGGTTTTCTCTATTGCCTCTTTTCTAGTATCCCATTTTATTGTCCATTATGTTGCTCAAAAGTCAATAACACTGACCAATGATTAGCACGTCATATGTCATTGAACCAAGTTAAATTTACTTAAGACAGGTGACAAATAGAATGGTTCGGATTTGGGCTTACTTGAACCCATGTATAAAATATCCTTCCCTACAAGATAAACAACTATGCCTCCTTATTCTATGGTCCATGCTGAAAAGGATATTCTGCTTCCTTGGCATGGGAGAAGGAAGAGAAATTTCTTGAGGCATCCATTGGATCAGTGAACTCCAAATCAAAACAACCTTTAACTTTAACTTATTACACTGGTTGAAGATGATCTAGACGAATATTTGATCTATTTTCTAAAATTGCTAGAGTATAAATGGCCCATCAAATCCCAACCTAACAAGATAGGGAACGGGAAAGATTTAATTTCTGGTTCTTGATGTTAGCTTTACTGTTCAACAAGACATGTATGCTAATCAGGCAAACTCATCAAATACCTTAAGCGTATCCTCAAAACAGTAGGCCGCATGCCTGGATATAAGACTGCAGCTTCAACCTGCCATGATAATATCAATTGCCAATGCCTCAAAATCCATAAAAAGAAACATAAATACTAATTTATGCAATAAATTTCCAAAAAGAGAATGTCTACTCAGATCTTTAAGCAATGAGGATTAAAGGAGAGGCAGATGTATCAGGAAAAAATCAATTATATAATTTAAGAAACATAAGAATATAACCTTGTCATCTGACAATGTGTAGTGGCCACCAAAAACACAGTCTGCTTTAGATGATCGAAAATTCATACACTTCACCACATCCTTGATCTTCATTGATGAATTCTACATAAAAAAAATTAAAAAATAAAAAAACTTTCCCAACAATCAGGTAGAAGAAAATATACATTAAATGGATTCAGTCATTACTGAATTATATAACCTTGTAAAGGAATCGCCCAGATGGAAAAAATCTCATGTACCGAAAATAGCAGACCTGCAGAACATAGTGAAAATTTACATGCAAAAATTAAATAGGTAAATAAATGAAAAACTAAATAAGATTTTTGCACAACTTGCTTTTACAATGTCTCTCATACACCGAAACTTGAGGATCGATATATATAGAAGCCACATTCTTATACACTTTTAAATGGTTCAGGGAATCATCCTAGATGCAATGGCTTGCTGCCAAAACAAACAATTATTTCTTCTTTCTAAATTAAATTTTTCAAGTGAAAAAGAGGTATCAAGGAATATCCTATATATTCAGATCAAGAAACCTCCATTGCATAAAACAAATGCATAGAACACACCTACCGGGGGAAAGTAATCAAATTTTACATTAAAACCCTCCTGTAGTCTGGATGAAACTAAAAGGACAATACAAACTTCAAAAGCATTCCATCATACCAACCAAGGATAACAATACACTCACCAGCCTTCTCCAACAATTATAATGGTTTATAAGTAGAAATATCCTATTATATACTACAGTGCTAAACGGCCATAGTACCAAGGAGACTAGAAATAATACCCAAAGGCGCACCCCTACACTCAGGTTTTTCACACTCTCAAGAGGCTCTGACTGAAACGTTGTGGGTTACAACAATACAATTTCATCAATGGGAATTATCATATGTCAATCACCAATAGAAACTGAAATTAGAAAGTGATTTACTTGCCGCTTGAATTTGTGACCAAGACAAATATCTTTCTTAAAGTCTTAAATCTAGAGGGACAACAAGAAGGGCTAGCAGCTATCCATCTAGTTTTTGAGGTTATCCGGACAGGAGATCAAAAGGTGTGATTTGCAGGTTCATAGACTTATCAAGTATATTATCGTAAAGATCTTACAGAACAAGGTTCATCACATGAAAATGCTAGGATTCCATTTTGTATAGGATTTATAAATTCAGATACAATTTTACGGTTACGAGTAACAAGGGTTTCTAACTCTTAAAAATCACTTAACACTATAAACTGATGATGCTGGATTTCTAAGTAAGGAATACTAAGGTAAGGGCTAGCTGTTTGGTTCGGTTTGGTTTCTGTCTTTATTTCAGTTAATAAGTTTTCATTTATAATGGAAAAAAATGTCATCTTGTATTCCTTTTTTTTATTGTCTTCAAGTCTTAGTGAAAGAACTTGAAAACAGGATATGGAATGGAAACATAGTAACACTTCTGTAGTTATTAATGAAAATGTATGAACTGAGAATTAAAAAAGAAAATAAATACCTTCTGATACTTGTAAAATAACTGATAGGTTTCTAATTAGGAAACCCAACCACAGTGCACTCTCACACACACAGGACACCAGAAAGAATGAAAGAATTTTGTATATTCACAAGTAATCACAATGTACAATGAATTTCACGAGAGCATAACCCCTCTCAAAAGAGTTCCAAGAACCCCTTTTGTATCTTACAATCACCAAAAGTCCCCATCCTTTGCTAAACAGAGGATATTTATAATACCAGCTTTTCCCGCTCCTTACTAATAACTACCTAACCGTTAAGACAGTTAAGTCACCTAACTCTCTCCCTCCTCCTGTAAACTAACCAGGGTCTATCAATAACAGTCTACTACAAGCATCTTATTCCCCAAAATAAGATATTGAAAAAAAGTTGACAAAAACCCAGTTAACAACATGCTATTTAATGACACAGTAACAAATATTTTAAAAGGAAAAAGATAAAAAATGTCTATTGCTCAGCAATACAAGTAGATATTGATGCATACCACATGTACGGGATTAGTGATTTTCCACTCAGCAACTCCAGCTCGAATATAGGTATTTCTACTCACATAAAGACCTGAGTCATGAAAGCATAGTAAGACAACGGACCTAAGTTAAAATGTAACATAAAAGGGATAGGAAAATAGAGTAAGTTTTGTTATAGCTTGAATTTAAAGTTCATTTTCTTATTTTTCTTCTTCTATTTTTTGATCTTTGGTTGTGCAGGAGGGGAGGGTAATAAATGTGAATGCTAAGATGTCCCACATTGATCAGGAATATGTCAGGATAGTCCTGATAAGGTTAGAGTAATCCTCTACCCCGACTTAGCTTTTGGGTTTCCAGTCCATTTCCAATATAAAACCATAGTCTATCAAGTCTAAATGTTGGGTTACTTGCAAACTGTGCTAGTGTGAACTTTATGCTCCAAATCTTCGTATTAGGAAAGGAAGGAGAGTTAAGATGTCAAACATTGATTAGGGAAAAAGAATATGGCCAAAATGCTCCTAAAAGTGCTCGGACAATCCTTCCTTTCTAGAATAGCTTTAGGGCTAAGTTAGGCTAAGTCCATTTCTAATAATGAGAATAAAAAGCTATAACCATCACACACCATTGCCAGTCAATATGAGGAGCAGAAAATAAAGTTATGCAATAAAATCAGTTTTTCTTACCATCAGTCCGCAACCTTGGTCGTAACAGCCACATTTTCCGCCATGATCCATAATATTTTGATTGAAGTATCTTATAGTTTTCAACAATCCCAGATAGCTTCATAAAAGGGACTCCATAATCAGAAATGTGATTTTTAAGCAATGGGAGTTCTATAGTCAAAAACCTTCTTTTGAGTTTACCTGCCAAGCCTTTAAGCATGCATTGCGCCAAAATACAGGATTACGAATTGTGTACTTCCATTTTCGACACACACAGGCTGCCCTCCCCAAGTCATATGGAGTCATTCGAGTAAAGACCTATAAAATATATTCAGTAAAAATCTCAGCTTTTCTTGTAGACAACGATAGACTTTTAGAATATGAATTTCCATGCGTATAATTTAATCAAAAATCGGATAGAAAGGCAAACAGTTTTCATAGATGCTTCAAACAAGTGAAAGAATTACGTCACTGATATTCTAGTTCTTATTTTAAGTACAGTTCCTGAGCTCAAAGCTGACCATCGACAAGGCAAATCTACTATCAAGTTAGTTTTCAAAAGTGGTATTTTTGAGAGAGAGAGAGAGTGTGCACGTGAGAGAGAAAGAAAGTGAGCAAAGAATGAGTTCGTAAACATGACCAAACTATTCCACATCAAACATTTAGACCAGACACGACTGATCTGAAGTAGTAGCATACATCAGATAGTAACTAGTCCCATTGCCACTTTCACATAAAAAACTTCCACCATCAAGAACCATCATTAAATCAGTGATAAAAAATATAAAAGTTGATGACGTGAAATACTTCAAAAAGCAGCTCATCAGGTAATGAGCGATGTATAAGTGCAGGATCCACGTAAGGTCTCCTACTTGCACTCCCAAATGGCGCAACAGGTCTAACATTAACTCCATAAAGATCTGGAACAAAATGCATAACAACAAAAATAGGTGAACTAGACCACCCAGTTATACAGAACAAACAAATGTCAACATTGTAACAGCCTGGAACATACCAAGCCATGGCCTCCTCGTAATAAAATAGTCAACTGTCTTCATCCTCAGAACCGACTCGAGTTCAGAGGAAACCGCCAAAGCAAAATCTGTACAAGAAGGAAAACACAAATAAACACTCAGAGTTTGATCATAAAAGAACCAATCTCGTCACAGGAAATGAACTCCATTGTTCAGCTGAATAGACAATCCTTAATTCTCAATTGACCAAAATTTCGAAAACACATACCAAAATTAAGAAAATACCCGACAACAATGGATATTACAAAATTGATAAATAGGAATAATTAATTGTGTGGGAAGAGAAAATCCAAGTGTACCAGAACCAGAAGCCATGGATGAATGTGGCAGCGGAGCCAGGTTCCTTGGCGAATTTCTCAGGCAAATCGAGAAGAAAGACCAAAAAATGGAATGTGGTTGGGTGACAATTGCAGAACAGAAGAACACATCTAAACGAGGTCGTATCGACTTAGGCCAGGTAAGTACTAAGCACCCCAAAATTTATGGCGGGTCCATTTATATGAAGCCTGAAACTGACACCTGACAACCAATTCCATGGTTGTAGTAATTTTAATAAACAAATTATGTTCTATAAAGGCGTCTAGATACATTGCTCAAGTTTTAAAATGCAATTTCTATAACACTTTTATAAGTTATTCTTTAAATATTTTCTATATTTTGTTATTATTCAAATTTTTTAAAATATGTATTTTATTGAGGAATTTATCTAATCATTAAATATTATTTAAATATTTTGAAACTGTTCTAACAATTTGAACTTTTAAAAAGTTTATTTATATCAAATGTTAAAATGCATTACCAATTTTATTAACTTATATAATTTTAAAATATTAACTTTTTAGACAATTATTTTGGAAATTATATTAACTTTTTATAAAACCCTTTCCAATAAAAAAATATCAAAATTGATATTTTTATTCAAAAATACCAGCAGCGTGACTTTCAATTGTTAAAATGATTTAATTTATGTGTGCACACAAATTTTACTACTGTTAATAAAAAAATGCTAAATGCAATTTTTAAAATAAACAATATTTTTTTTTCTGACTATTTTTATAAAAATATTTACACTATATTTGTACATTAAAATGACGATTCTGTTAAATTACAAACTTATTATGGAGAAGAGAAGTACTCCTTCCACCTCTCCATTTTCTCCCACCATTTCTTCAATATTTCTTAAATTCCAAACTTATCCTTTTTTACTTTTACATTTTACTTATCCTAATACCTTTTCTGTTTCACTCAACCACAAGTCCCCTGTCCCCCACCTCTCCGGTTAGTGCAAGGCCAGAGGCTATGACCTCTGCAACCCAATCATCACTATCATTCATATTTCTTATTTTCCTTCCATCAAAATCTTACTACCACTCATATTTATTCAAATATTAACTAATCATAAATTACTATATTAAATAGTTTTCAAAAGTATAACTTTCTATGATAAATTTACCTTATGGATGTTGACATCCGCTTACGGATGACCACATCCGTTTCAAGATTAATATATTTTTATAGGATTTATTAAGCATATGGGTTTTGAAACGAATATGCACTGTACCTTTACTACTTTTCCCATTGTACCTTTAATCATTATCACAAAAACCAATATCTTTGTTGCTAGATGAGTTTCTTGCACCACCACGAACTTGTAACCTCCCATTAAGCACATTGCAAAACACACTCACACCACCACCACACTCACAACACAAACCACCACACTCTCAGAGCACACAAAGAAAAAGTCTGAGGTAAAGAGGAAGAAGAGTCTGTTTGCTTTCCGCTGCATCCATTCATATAGGAGGACTATTATTAGGTTATTAATAGAGTGGGTAGAATTAGAAAAATATTTACTCTAAAAATTAAATTTTACTAGGGAACAAAATAGGAATGGGAAGGTACTGGAAGCAATATGTGGGATGCAAGGAGCAACGCTCTATGAAGAATTGTAGTAGTGCTTGAGGCCCTACTTGTTTTTCTTTTTCGACTTGGGCCTTTGGATAAATAATGAAGCCCAAACATAAAATAGATGCAAAAAGATAAGTGCACACAAAAATATATAAATGTAAGTATATAAGGTTGATTATGCAATGATAAAACATAAATTTATTGAAAAGAATATTTACTATTTATGGATAATTTTATAATCAATATTTGGGAAAGAAATTAATTATTGTTATCAAATGCTAAAAACTCACTTCTGCAAATGCAATATCGAATTGAAGTTTTTTTATTCTAATTTTCTTGACCATTGGATATATGAACCAGGCTTTTTATACATGTTTTCTTTTTTAGTTTCATTTATAGTTATACTAATCTATTGATTTCTTTGGACATTCAAGTTAATTAGTAGCCTATTTAGAGACTATTTATTTTATGATGGCTTATCTGTACATCTTATTGTAGGGTAGTTTTAAAAAAAATTAAGGTCACAGAAAACTTTTAAATAAGTAAAATTTGATATTAAAAATATTTATATTAGTGTAAACAATTAAACAATATTGGTCAACAAAATTATTGCTAATAGGGGTTTCAAATAATTATTATGATTAAAAATCAATGAAATTACAATGTGAATAGGTTTATTTTAATATTAAATTGTTTTATTATAAATAATTTTACTATGAGTTTCATATAATTTTAAAATATATAATTTTTTTGTAAACTATTTTTCTAGAGTTCTCGGATTTCTTTTTAAGAGTTCTTCTTCTTTGTTCATTTGATTGAAGAATTGAGATCATATGAGTGATCTTGGCAGTGAGCTATTTACTTCAGACTGATCTATTTTTCTGTTTCAGTAAGTTAAGTTTCGTTCCATTTTTCTCTGGTCCTTTCTTTATCTATTGCATGTGGGTCTTGCTCAGCTTGCATGTGTCCTTTGAGTTTCCAATTTAAGTCTTTGTTGATTAGTAGTTCTAACGGTGTATCCTGATAATCTTTTTATTGTTCGTAGAGCAGATAAAGCTTCGTGCGTGTTGAAACTGTTTTAAGTTTTCTAGAGTGGTTTGATCTTCTGTCAGGTAAGGGAAACTAGTGTTTATTCTTATAAGGTTTAATCTCACCAGAAGTCCCTATTTTTGTCCAAAATCTTAAATAGGTCCCTTTTCTTTTTGGCATATCAATTGGGTTTCTATTATTGTAAATTTCATTCAATTAGAGGCATGTCGTCAAATTCACCTAACGACAGTTTAATATTTGGTTACGTGGCCTGCACAGTTGAACGAGTAATGACATGTGGCATTTTTATTGAGTTTTTTTTAAAGAGCAAAGGTGATATCGGATTGAGGGAAGG
Source organism: Vigna radiata var. radiata (assembly GCF_000741045.1). Taxonomy (NCBI): domain Eukaryota; kingdom Viridiplantae; phylum Streptophyta; class Magnoliopsida; order Fabales; family Fabaceae; genus Vigna; species Vigna radiata. The sequence goes on from NC_028355.1 coordinate 13,109,973, forward strand.
ACAAAGGTGGAAAGATTAAAAATTTTAAGGGTTGTCACCTTTAATTAGGGAAAAAAATTGGGGGAAATCGCGTTCATTGTTAGGGTTGCTATTATCAGGGTTCCTTTGAAGGGGAAATTGCGTTCTTTGTTCGATTGCAAGCGACAGGGTTCCTTGGTGAACAACATCGTCTTCGAAGCGTTAGGGTGCATGTGCGAGTTGGTGGAAGAAGTTGAAGCACGAGGTGAGGTGTGGGTCCTTCTGTTGTTGAAAGTGCGAGGTTGAAACACGTGGTGAGTGGAGGTTAATCTGAAGGAAGGTTAGTGTTTGTGCTTTATTGTCTTTGCTTTTATAGTTGGGAAACTACAATACGGAACAATAAGGAAGCTCAGAAAGTTGAATCTCTATGGTCTTTTTACAAAGTTAATATCGGGAAGTCTTATATAGAAATTATACTACTACAAGCTATAGACATCTTCAGCTCTTTTTTGACTAATTGTCTACCAGTGCTTTTTGAAAGCTTTAGACTTCAGAGGTTGCATTCCATACATCTGATTCAAAGCTTTGTGATTCAAAGAAAACAAGGATTACTAAGAAAATTCAACAAGGTTATAAATGTCAGTACAAATATGAGTTATTACTCACACACATGGAACCTTGAGTTTTCCAATGCAATAGTAAGAGATAAGCATCACTTGAATAATGTTGGGCCCCTTTCGGTATTCCATTAACTCTGCACAAGTTGTTTCTACTTTCAATACCAACTTTTCTTTTTGTTATTCCAAAGCACCACATTCAGTGGATCATTCTTCACGGATTAATAAATCAAATTGGGATTCAAATATTTGATGTAGTAGAGAAAAGCATTATGCTCTGATATTTAATAGTAATTATGACAGACATTTAACCTTTAAAATGATTTATCTTTCCATTTCTCATACTTTTATAGCCACATTATGTTCTGTATAAAAATAACTACTTCAGATTCAAATCAATAGGGCAGTACACAAAATTGTCGCTCAAACAGTACACAATTTCATTCCTTCACATAGTCAAATACATAATCAGTACCATCCTAACAAAACCACCAACACTACTACATTATGGATTTAGCATCCATATTGAAATAACAATAACATTAAGTATACAAATAAAAAAAACCCAGCCCAATCAACACCTTCATCCATTTATGCAAATCACTCATCATCTTCGTTCCACCTCTCATTTCTCTTGTCTTTGACAAACACTCATGCTTTTCTTCCAAATTCACATTCGTATAGCTTTTCTCACTACCATCGTCACAACACCATTTGAAGAAATTACAACCACCTTCATGTCCATTCTGCAGAAAAAAAACAATTTAAATGACTTTCTACTCAAACAAAACACTACTCATCAACGTTCTTTTACCTTGTACTTAGGGCAACCCCAAAATTTCTTCCCTCTATTCTTAGCAGTTCGAGCTGTTCTTACCACCGTTTTCTCTCCACACAGGCAAAGGGGTGATACACCGTCAATCGTAGATACTCCACCACCACGAAAAACGACATTATAGTTCTCATTCCGCCACACCCATTGCATGTCGAAGATGAAAAAGAATGCGACTTCTGCAATTCATTATCCATCTCTTCGAATCGAACAAAGAATGCAATTTTCCCCCTTCAAACGAACCCTAATCATAAGAACTCCCAATTTGTTTTTTTTTTTTTGCATTTCAGTTGTATATCTTAATAATAAAGTTGACAACCCTTAAATTTGTTAATCTTTCCACCTTTGCCCTTCCCTTAATCTGATATCACTTCTCTCTTTAAAATTTTTTTAAAACAAAACTCAATAAAAAATGCCACATGTCATTACTCATTTAACTGTGCATGCGCGTAACCAAATATTAAACGGTCGTCAGGTGAATTTGACGACAGACCTCTAATTGAATCAAATTTACAATAATAGGAACCTAATTGATACGCCAAAAAGAAAAGGGACCTATTTAAGATTTTGGACAAAAATAGGAACTTCTGGTGAGATTAAACCTTCTTATAATTTAATTTACAAACATGATTTGTGGTATTGTGGATGATAAGATGATTTAGACATAATTGAGATATCTATTCTAGTGCTCATTGTGTTTGATGATTTAATTTATAATATGATTGCTTGGAATTATGGCATGACTTTGCTTTAGATTGGATGTAACCTTGTGAATGTTGTTGTTGTAAAGTTAGTGGTGTTATTTTGGTTGAAATGTTAAGGAGATATGAATTAGCAGAATTATGGATCATATTGGTCAAAAGGAGAGATGTTGATAAGTGACTTTTAGAAGCAATGGTAAAAAGGGAGAAATGGGTGATAGGGATCTATGGTACTGTCATTTGAGACTTGTTTGAATGGTGAGTGAATATCAGAATGGTCTAGACATGCATGTTAGATAATAGGATTGTGTTTTAATGACTTTTAGATGTATTTTTGAGGTTTTGAGTAGTGAGTTTTATAATTAGAAGGTCTAAGGTAAAGTAGAGGGTTTGGGATTTATTATTGAGTCACTTTGGACTTGTTCAGACTCCTAAGTTTCTCAATTATGAGATGAATTGTGTAGAATTGGATTTTGGTCTCTAAGTAGGGTTTTAGTTAGTTTGAAATTTGGCCACGTGGAGAAGTATTATCTTAATAAAAATGAGTATCAAGACAACTTTGTGGAAGAACATAATCAGAAGCAAGACTTATTATATGCTAATCAAGAATCTCTTAGCAGAGAAGGAAGTTGGTACTTTGATAGTGGATGAAATAATCACAAGGTTAAAGATCAAAGCATCTTAAAAGACATTGATAAATCTATCAATGTTAAAGTTCGGCTGAGAAACGACGTCACAATGAGAATATATATTCTCTTTACTTTCAGAAAGATACATAAAAAATTTATGACAACATAAAATTATAAATTGGTCAAGTAAAAATTGGAGAATATAAATAGAAGATTTCCTATAAGCTTCAAACTTGGAACTAATATTGTCTTGAAGGCAAAAGTTGATGACTTATGGCTTTGACATTGGAGATTTGGCTACTTCAACACACATGCCTCAAAGCTTCTATATAANAAAAACATGATGAGAGATCTTCTATGCTTGAAGGAGAATAATGAATCATGCGAATGATGTTTTCTCGGCAAACAACATTGATGAGAGCAAAAGACTTTAGAGTTGATCCATACTAATGTTTGTAGACCGATAAGGACACCTTTACATCACAATAACATGTATTTCCTCCTTCTCATTGATGACTTCTCTACGAGAGTCTATTTCTTAAAGGCAAAGTTAGAACTCTTAAGAGTATTCAAGAATTGCAAGGCCCTTGTTGAGAAGCAATGTGAAAAATAGATAAAAGTACTTAGAAGTGATCGTGGAAAGGAAAACATATCTCGTGATTTGAAAAGTTTTGTGAAGATGAAGACGCAGAGAAACAACTTAACATAAGATGAGAATTTGCATTTATCATGTCATGAGAATATGAATTTCTCATGAGAATTTGAATTAATGAGATGAGAATTTGAATTTCTCACGAGATGAGAATTTGAATTTCTCATGAGATGAGAATTTGAATTTCTCATGA
>NC_028355.1:13115129-13161898 GCF_000741045.1 Vigna radiata var. radiata
ATGAGAATTTGAATTTCTCATGAGATGAGAATTTGAATTTCTCATGAGATTGATCTCTAAGTAAGATAATACACTTGGAAAGATCAATTGTGTCTTAGTACGCCAAATGTAAGTGGTAAAAGTTGGTAATGGTACCTAAGGTAGGCATGAGGGGTTGAAGGGTACAAATTCTGTAGAATTGGTGTTTTATAGAATTATGCAGTGTCGCTAGGCGAGTGTTGAGAGTGTTTAGGCAGTGGGTTTCAATGGCTAGGCGAGCCAGCTCGTTGGGCTAGTGGTTTAGTTCGTTGGGAGAGTTTGTATGGTGTTTTGGCTTTGATTTCAAGGGTTAGGCAAGCCGACTTGCTAGGTTGTTAGAGCTCACTGGTTGTGCTCTCGTTGTGCGAGTGAAGACTGTTCGTTGGGCGAGTGAGTCTAGGTTTTTTGGTTATTTTATTTGACTTCCTCTATTGTGGTTAATTATAAATTGTAGAATGGTTTATCTTATATTTTGCAATATGGTTGAAAAGTATGGTGGCATTTAAATGATGGTTATAAGGAGTTCAAGGAGAACTTCTTTAAATAGTTATGTGTGTAAGTGTATGTATTGATATAGGAAACTAGTAATTAGGAGTTATTTTGATGCTCTCAATAACTTCCAAATATCAAGAAAATAATGATAATTATGTGGAGGAGAGTAGTAGGAGGTCCTTAGTCTGATGGTCAATTGTTTTGGGCATAAATGTTTGACAGATTAACCTTTGAGTGTGGTGATTATTGTTGGGGAATGTTGTTGTTCCACCTTAAAGGCAAAGCCTTATAATTTGATATCAATACATATATCTGGATGGTTAAGTCTAGGGGGAAACATTTTATGACTTAGGATTGATTGTTTTATCTGTACTATATGTCTAATTCTATAAACATGATTTATGATTGTTTTTAGTATATTAGTTTACCCTCTTTTCTGTATTGTTCGTCTGTTTTGCTTCTTCTCTTTTGAAATGATTATCTAAAAGGTGTGAACTTAGATAATGTCTTTAGAAAGCACATGCTATGAAGAGATGGAGTTGAGGCCTAGAGTAAAGTGTCTGATTTCAGGTTTCACTTATTAATCTAATTACCTTATTATATTTTTGGTTTAGTATAATATTTCGTTGTAATCCAAGTTTTAGTATATATTATGCTGTTATAAGTTAATTTTGGATTATTTGTAATAATATCTTAGATAATGTTTTTTGAATTAACCGATTTATATTATTGAAGTGTAACAAATAGTAATTGAATGCTAAAAAAAATGGAAATGCTACATTTTTTAATTTAGAAGTTATTTTTTTTAAAAAAAGTATTTTTAGATTTTATAATCTAAAAGTTAAAAATAAATTTTAAATTTTTTTTTCTTTAATCAATTCCATTTTTTGAAAGTTATTTTCTACTTCTGTATCATGTAATCCTGAAAAGAAATTCAAATTACATAAAAAATAGAAAGTTTTTCTATATGGGCTGCATACGGAAGTGCAGAAAGAAACTACCCAATTAACACTCTGTAGAGTCCAAATAGGTTGGTTTGGGTTTGTCAACAGAAAGAAAGACACCCATTCTGTCTGAAATATATGATGGTTGGAAGTTGTGTCCATAATTTGTGTTGCATGGTTGGTGTATTTTTCTTTTCTTTAAAAGAAATATATGATTAAAGATGGGAATAGATAACACATATAAAAAATAACATTGAATAAATATAAAAAATTTATGTTAGTAAAAAAATATATCGTATTCTTGATGGAAATCTTGATTATGTACAAGTTTGACACAAGCAATATTATTGAGTGCTTAGATGGGTAAACATAAATCTGAATATGTTAGGAACAACTGCGCAAATAAAGTTGCACCAAAAGTTTATAAAACGCTGCCTTTTATCCTAGCTAACCCCTTTTAAATAGAAAATGTACAAGGGTATTTGAAATACTTCAGAGACATTTTATTTTCTTTCATACTTTATAACTTTCATAAATCTTAGTATTTCTAGAATAAGTAAGTACTTCTCTTACCCCAACTCCTTTTACACATTTGCAAAAACTAACAACAACTTTTCCTTATATATACTACATATGTATAAGAATAAGTAATTCTATGTTTCTTCTTTTCTTATAATTGACATGTATGAAATAATTATGAAAATATCAAAATTAACTTTTTATATTTATGTTTTTAAAATTATAGAATTATTGTTTATTCCATATATTATGTCACTTGTTATCAGGATATTTCTTGTTTTGTTAGATATATTATTTTTCTCAGTGTCGGATTGTTCATTAATGTTTAGTTTCATGCTTAAGATGTATATATCTCAGTGTGAGAAAATATGTTGAAAATTTTACATCAACTAGAAATAAGATCAATTTTAAAATATATAAATAAATATAAAACTTATCTTACAAGCTGATTTTGTAAGAATAAGTTATACTTAAGTTTACCTATTAACATATATACAAGAAAAATATCTACAAATTAATTCATTATAGGATTAAATATATTTTTAGTACCTCAACGATCAAGAGATTTTATTTTTCGTCCCTCTTTCAAACTTTGGTACACTTTGATCCTTCTCCTTAGAGAAACTATAATTTTTCGTCCTCCAAAACCAACTACGTTAAAATTAGGCTAAGTTGGCTAACAGTGGTGTACGAAGTCATTTTTCTAAAGTGAAGAACCAAAGTGTACCAAATTATATATACTATTTCTCATATAAACATATTTAAATAATTTCTTATATTTTAATGAATATTTATTAAAATTAGCAATTAATTATTTACAATATTAAGTGATTTATGATGTATTATCTCTTAATACTCACTAAATTTATTATTATTAAAGTGAATACTTAAAAATTTTATTCATTTTCTATACTAGTTGTTATTAATTCAATTATTCAACATGTTCGTAGTTTATTAATTTCTCAATTTTCTATTCTTATAATTTTTTTAATCACACATATATTTCAATTATTCTTTATATTAATTGTAACATCCCAAATATCATATTATGCATATAATATAATAGAAGTCAACAATTTTAATATAAGAGAGCAGTTAGGAGTTAGCCAAAGATAGTATTAAGCATACAGTCATCCAAAATATGATTGGAATTTAAAACTTTACAAGTTTAAGAGTATTTCAAAAAAATACATGATGTATCTAAATATCCTAAGAACTAGGAGTATGCTCAGCGACACATCCAAGTGGATGATCATCGCAAAGAGAAAATGGCACAACACATACAACACACATAAGAGTAAGGGTAAGCTAGGTTTAAAAAGCACACAAGTTAGCAAATAACATAAAATAAAATCCATCATCATACATGTAGTCAAATGAACATCCTATCATGTTATGACACAACTAGACTCGTCCAGACTTAGAATGAATATCGATCTGGGGCGGGTTATGCACTTGTGGTGGCCTCTACTGCTTTACAAAGTCATTGCCAATGGGTTTCACCCTACCACACACAAGTGTAAGTCCGTTACCGCGCAATAGCCTCCACGTAGCACTTATCACTAGGACCTCCTACTACTCTCACCACATGCGTCAATCCTCTCTAAGTGAGAATGAAAGACCATTAGAGTGTTAAGGATAACCCCCCATTAAGAAGCCTCATATATTCATTCTAAACACTATAAGGATCTCACCTAGATATCTTACTTTTCTACTATTTATATCACTTTGATTAAATCATAATCCTATTTGAATTATCAACGTACCATACTTGTTACATTCAACACAAATCATAACCTTTATATGTACGTACTTTCAATCAAACAACATCAATCAATCCATGGCATAAGGATACTCATATTTAGGTAAGGAAAAAAGCTCTGAAACCCTCACTAACAGCTCCAAAAGGGTCTAAAATCCCCAAAACAACCTAAGGAACGTCCAAAACGGACATCCAGAACCCCAAAAACTATCAAAAACAAAAATAATAGCATGCTGGTATGCCCAGGGGCGCTCAGCGTGAATCGTTGCGGCATCCAGGGGCGTCAGAGCTCAACCAAGGGCGTTGGGGCGCCATATCAGTTGACAGAAACCATGAAAATTGGCTTTTGATGCACTTGGAACCTGTTCTAATGACTAAAGGGGTTCTTTACACATTTGTATTGATGGGAAAACACGTTTATAAGTTAAAACAAATATCCATTTGATCATTAAATCCCATACTAGGTGTATCAAACCACTTTTGACCCTAAAAAAATCCAAATTCTTAACTTTAAACTCTCAATTCATCAACTCGAGGACCCAATATCAATTTTACAACTTTGAACATGACTTTTCTCAATTTTATGACTCTAACAAGTTCTAATTGACTCATCCAAGCTGGCCAAACTGCCCAAATACGTTCAGGACCCTTAAGGCTAAAAATCACTACCTCACTTCCTCTCTTTTGACCTAAAATACCATAACCAACTTAATTTGTAGTCTAGTAACCTGCCCAAAATCATTCACAGTATGCAAGTATTCAATTTAACATCATACAATATGTTCATACCAATTCCTCATCAAAGTTTTGCAGTCTCATATGTCACTCATCAATCAACACAAGTTATAACACATAATTTCATCAATTTCAATTCAAACAACAACATATCCTCTTACACATACATTATTTCACGATATTGCAGCAATGCCCAACTCACCCACACGAAAATTTCCACAAACCGAAAAGAAACCTAAGCTTCCCTTACCTCTTATGCGAAACAGCTAAACTTCAGAGAGCTCCAACTACACGCTTGTGCTTCCGGAAATACTAGAATAACCTATAAATCACCATTGGGTGATAGAATACAAATTTAAGAACTTAGTAGAAACTAGAAATTGGAAGAATGTGAAATGGGTTACATGCAACCAGATTTGTTGCATGATCACAACCCTAAAGTGAATGGAAAAAGGGGGGTTTCAACTTACCAGTTGAAGAATAGGAAAATTGATCGATCGAATGGAACTCACAGTATCAAGATTTCCTAAGTTTCTCCTGATTATGGAACAATGGCTCAACAAAGAAGATTTTCCAGGGAAAGTGCGAAGAAGAAGAGTAGGAAGCTGTTTTGAAGAGCACCCAAGTTTTCAGACAAAATGAGAGAGAGTCTCTTAAAACTAATACTTTTAAAATTGACTTATTTTTCCTCCCCTCATTAGCTGCAACCTGGCACTTTTCCAAGTATCTCATTTTCTAAATCTTTACATTAATTGGTTCACTTCAAAATATATGTTTTACCATCATACTAAAAAAGCAAATACTTATTCTCTCTTGTTATATTAACTCTAAGGTCGTTAAGCTATATGCACAAAGTCTGGTTTTATAACCAGAAATTACTAAGGTAATAAAGTACCATAGTTATTTATGTGTGTGTATATATATATATATATATATATATATATATATATATATATATATATATATATATATATATATATATATATATATATATATATATATATATATATATATATATATATATATATATATATATATATATATATATATATATATAATGGGTTTGCTAGCTTGTGTATGTTCTTTTTTTAGTTGGTACATTTTAGCAATACGTATTGGGTTGTAGTAGACAAAAATACCCTTATTTATTATGGATTCTAAGTTTTAAGATTAAGGGTATTTGAATAATTTTCATTTTCAAAAAAAAAAAAACAAACCTTTACTCACCTCCTCATTTCTCTAAACCCTTTCTCTTTCATCTCTCTTACTCCAACCTTCTTTCTGTCATCCTACGGTAATCCCAATTGAAAAAAAATCATAAACACTCGCTTAACTCTAATCTACCTTCTCTCACCCACACATAGCAACTCGCGACACCGCAATTTGTTGCTCTTGCTCTATTCGTTCATTTGTTTTCCACTTTAATAACAAAATAATTGATGATGTTGATGTTGATTTTTTATTGGAGGGTTGTGTTATATCTTTTCTCTTCTGATTATTATTAAATTTGTAAAAAACTAAAGTCTACAATAATTTCAATAATTTCAATAATTTAAAAACTAAAACAAAAAGAAACAAGAAACCTTCCACGAAAAGACGTTAACATCAACCCATAATTGTCACAAAACATTTATTTTTTATTACCAATTTTGATAAAATTATAGAAGTGAAAGGAGTAGAAGTTAAACTATGAGCATGATGGTAACAAATTTATTACGTTTAAATTCCAATTTGAAATTCAGTGCGTTTTGTGTTTCTTAATTTCACTTATGTGACAAATGATAAATCAGAATGACAACATCCTGTTTATATTGACCAAACAAGTTGGAAATGTGAATTGTTTAAAATAAACTTACATCATGTGATTTGCTTTGAAAAGTAATTTTCTAGTCCAACTGAGAGCTAACAGGTTTATTACGACTTGTTTACTAATTTCTTGTTGATTTTTAATTCGTTGGTATATCAAAATTCTTGGAAACTATGCAATAATATTCTACAATATGCTTAAATATAGAAGATGTGTAATTTGTTAGAATATTTTTATTCTTTTTTACAAAAATGAAATGAAAATATGTTTATCAATATGAAACATTTGAAAGGGAATGAACAATAGTCTCTTTTCTGAATATGGGGACAGAGTCAGCAACAACAATTTTTTCTATTTATAACTCTCTTCAATAATTTGTTCCTGTTAAATCATTTAGTACGATGTGCAAGAGCTTCATTTTTTTGTTGTGTTTTAATGTTGGTTATATGCAAGAAGGTGAAAGGTATATTTTGAAATATTGTTTTCAACGGAAAATATGTTTTTAGAATTATTTTTAAGAGCTAATTTCAAAAATTCATTTTTTGGACCATGATTTACCCCTTCCAGAATCCCCTTTCCACATAAGGGTTTTTCTCTTCTTGGAAAATATTTTGGAACAACTTAATAGTCAAAACAAATCTTCCTGAAGATAAACTACTAATTCTAAAATTTAAAAACGAAATTCAATAACAATCAGAAGGCAAAAAATATAACACAACCCTCCAATCAAAATTCAACATCAACATCATCAATTATTTTTTTATTAAAGTGGAAAACAAATGAGCGAATAGAGAAAGAGCAACAAATTACGGTGTCTCGGGTTACTGTATGTGGGTGAGAGAGAGGATGAAGATGAAAGAGAAACAAATTGGATAAGTGAGGAAGGTGGATTATGGTTAGGTCAATATTTATGATTTTTTTTTCAATTGGGGCTACTGTAGGGATGACAAAGAGAAACCAATAAAAAATTAACATCAACATCATCAATTATTTTGTTATTAGAGTGGAAAACAAATAAACGAATTGAACAAGAGCAACAAATTATGGTGTCGCGAGTTACTCTATGTGGATGAGAGAAAGGATGAAGATGAGAGAGAAACAAATTGGATAAGTGAGGAAGGTGGATTATGCTTAGGTGAGTATTTTTGATATTTTTCAATTGGGGCTACTATAGGGATGATAAAGAGAAAGTTAGAGTGAGAAAGATGAAAGAGAAAGTGTTGAGAGCAATGAAGGATGAGAGAGAGTGAGTAAGGGTTTGGGGAGTTTCTTATTTTTTTTAGTTTTGAGATTAAAAATTATTCAAATACACTTAACCTTAAAACTTAAAATTCGTAATATATGAGGATATTTTTGTCTAATGAAACTCAAGTACACATTACTGAAAAAGAACATACACACACACACACACACACACACACATATATATATATATATATATATATATATATATATATATATATATATGTTGTTTACACTGTTTCATTATAGCATTTGGATTGTTTACACTGTTTGACACATTTTTGCTTCAATGTTAACTAAAATACGTGCTTGAAACAACAAATAAAGTTAAAAAAAATTGATAAAAAAGACTAAAACCAGAGTTTTCTAAAGTTGAAGGACTAAATTGTACCATAGTTTGAAAATAGATTAAAACCAAAATCGCCCCAAAGTATAAGGACTAAAACCATATTTAACCCTAATTTTTATTCCAGATTTCCTTCCACGTATAAATGATATATTATCAATTTGAGTAAATAAAATAAATTTTAAGTCATATATTTGGTTATTTTTATTTATTTTATCATTTTTATTTATTGTTCATCTTTTTTCATATAAAAAAGTCGTAATATATAAACTTATCTTCTTTATTTTATTCATCCTTTAATTTTTGTTTTATATTTGTTTTATATTTGTTTTATATGAAAAACTTTTAAAATTTTGTAATGAAAATAAAAACTGACATTGGAGCGTTTTTTTGACCCCCACATAAAATGCTTTCTAAAGAAAAACTTTTCAAAAAATAGGTTAGGACTTATCAAAAACCATGGATTAAGTTGACAAACACTGAAAAATAACATTCAATATCATTACTAAAGAAATTTGATAATATGTAAATGAAATTAAAAATCTTTAAAATATTGTTTATAAATTTATGTAATATTTTTATGATTCATTATTTATTACTTAACAATTACAATTTACTTTCAAACTATTAAAATTCATCCAGAATTATAGATAAATAAAATATTAGTTTAAAAATCAATGTTCAATATAAAAAATTAACAACCATTAAAACATTTTCTGATCAAAAATAGAAATTCATAATTTATATCATATAAAATCATTTGAACTTGTTTTGCTTTTTTCCTTAATACAAATAACATAATAAAAAACAAAAACAACTGTTATATGGAAGTTATTTCATATACCTATAATCTCAACAGCAGAGGATGAAAAGACTGAGAAGTCTATAAATTTATTTTTGGAAAATAATGGCATTATTTATATGTGCAAGAAAAGGACTGTAGTAGATAATTGAAGGAACAGTGGCAGTCCAAGAAATAATGAATGTGAAAGCAAAGATTCCTACATTGATTATGGGCTTCCACTACAAATTCCACTTCCTTTTTCTTGTAGAGTCGTTCAATCAAAGAAGTGACAATGATGGCTTAAAGACATTTTAAAGAAAAAAATGGAGATGAAAGTTCTCTAGTGGATAGGATCAAACTATTCTTTTAAAGATGTCAACTTCATAATTATTGAATACATGTGCATGTTTTTATTTATAGGTTATCTTATGAACATACAATATTTCATATATCAAATATAATCATAGCGAAAATATAAATAATTGTAAGAAAATAATTGACTATTTAAAAAATGAGAATATATAATCTAATATAATATAATATAATATAAATTACAATATTAATGAGAGAAATCTTGGAGAAAGACTTGCGAAGTTCAAAAAGTAAGTATAACAAAAGATCGCACCAAATTGGGAATAATCGTTCAAAATTGCAGGGGATATGAAAAATGAGGCATATATATCGTCTAGAACATTCAAACACTTAAAATTTGTTTCAGCTGAATAATTGTAATAAAGCTTGGTGTAAAATTTTTCCCAAAGAATGCAATAAAGTCATATTTCAAGAAGACTTATGGCACAATACGAGTTTTCATGAGCTCGATGATCTCCAAAACTGCCACTTCGTCTGGTGTCATCATCAATTTGTGACATGAGGTTTTTCTCCTAGGACTCTAGATCTAATACAACGAAAACTTAGGTCGATGGATCTCATACCAAAACCTTAGCCGACCAACCTCTGTTATACTTACATTAAAATATCCACTTTTCAATCATTTAAAGGAGGCGGCATAAAAAGAGAATAACCACCTTCCATTCTTGGATATTAAGGATACCCAACTCTTTTTGACGTTTGGACGGGTACAAAAGTAATGGAGGAAGATAAGAGGAGTAAAAGTTATGTCAAAGGCTGAGTAGAGCACTCTAAAAACCTACACCCGGACTCAGTTGTTTGGGTGCAATTAAGTGAGTGTTACATTAAGTTCTCGTAGCACGCTCATTTGGAACTCGTCTAAAGGACTATGAACGAGCAAATCATTGAAGAGGCAAGCATACATGTAGAAGAAACCTTCTGGGAAATTCTCCCTCCCATGAAAGCTCCGCTCGCTCCTTTTGTAGACAAATAAGTTGATCATGTTGGTGCTTTGACCAACTTCAATAAGGTATGTATGCTCGGACCATTCAATCAACTCTCGACACCATAAAAAATGAGTTATGTACTCGAACAAGTAGCATGCACTAGTGCAAAATTGATTTTTAATGTCACTCCTTAGACGTCGGACCACAAAATATCCAACATAAATTATTGGCCGGTGGCATTTTCGTAAATAAGTTGATCATATAAACGTCGGTTAGGAGGGTCCCCGATGTCTATAATCGTCGTCTACGGGCCTGATAGGTAGGTGAAAAGTCATTTTTTTCCGCCATATAGACGTTTGTTCCCGCCACCCCGACGTCTATATACAATTATAGACGTCGACCCCCCTTGTAACCGACGTCAATATTGTTGAGATTCTTGACAACACAATATCTATATCACTTTGGTTTTTTATGATGACAACACATCTTTAATAACACACATAGGTTGTTGTTGTGTTATATGTTCTTATGCTTACTGTTTGGTATATTTGTTGAACATGTTTCTGTGATATATTGCTATGTGAATGCATACTTATTGAGCTTGTACATGTTACATCATTTCTGGACGCGTTGCACACGTTTTAAAGCATGAAAACCACAAGCACTTTTGTGAACTTATAACTGTGTGACAAAGTTGCAGTAAAGTCAACTCCATTACTAATTGAATCGACTATGCTAAAGTCTTTGTACAGATTTTGAGAATCAGTGCTATGTGAGATTTTATGAAGGAAAGAATTTCAAAATGCTCTGACATGTCGAAGTCAACTTTGTGCGTCACATATTCGACTGTATTAGTTGTTTGCTTTGAAATTTTGTTATGCTCATGAACAGTAACGACTATATTTTCAAAAGTTAGTTGAGCATTGGTTGAGAGTCAACTATATTGAATGATAATTTATTTTGCTTGACTGAATGCTACTGGTCTGACTTATCTGTTATAACTGTTTTAACATAGTCGACTGGATTAGTAGCATATTCGACTAAGGGAGTGTATGATTAACAGAATTCTATAAATAGACAGAACATGAAGTTGTTCTAAGACTTTTGATGATCTAACATTTTCACATTCTGTTTCAGATTGATTTCTCTACGATTATAGAGCTCCAAGAGCTCATCAAGAAGACAATGGTGATCTTTCTTGAAGGAGATTCAAAAGGAGATTGATTGCGTGATCACTGCTTGATCACATATCTGCACATTGAGGTGCTTCTGGTTTGACCAAGATTCTGGTTTAGCATCCATGGTGATTGCTATTGGTACCTGTTGTGATTACAGGAGATAGACTCGTGGAGTTTGGTTCACTTTGAGGACTATTCAAAGTGGTTTTGCAGATTGCAGGAGAAGGGACATCTTGCTGCAAGTCTTGTTGTGTTGTTTTGGCTATATTTTGGTTAGAGGGTTAGAGAGGAGATTTATATTTTTACGTGAAAGTCTTCTATAAATTCCTTGCTGTAAAAACCTTCACCATTATAATGCAATTGCTTACTGGTATTGGGAGGACACTAGGTGTAGGCATTGAGGCCGAACCAATATAAAAACCAGTGTTTGATTTCTCTATCCCTGCTCTTTTATATTCAGTCGACTATATTATCTGCATAGTCAACTACGATTTTCCACTGCACATAATTTTCATTACTTGCGATTCAAGAAAGTTTTGTAAAGTTTTATACTTTGTTTTAAAGATTGCAAAAAGACTCTGATTTTGAAAACCCACCAATTCGTCCCCCCCCCTCTTGGTGTAAAAAGAAGCCTACCTATTTTCTAACAAATATGCCTGACAGGGTAGGTGAAAAGTTGACTTAGACGTTGGTGCCCCTAGTAACCGATTTCTAAAGCCATTTAGACGTCTGTTGTGGGGGGAACCGACATCTATAGATGTCTGTTATGGCGAGAATCGACTTCTAAATACTCAGCCTAGAAATATAAAAAGTCACTTTTTAACCCCATTTAGACGTCTGATCTCGCCACTTCGACTTCTAAAGCCATTTTGACGTCTGTTGTGGGGGGAACCGATGTCTATAGACGTCTGTTATGGGGGAACCGACTTCTAAATGTCTGCATTAAAACACTGCGAACGCAAGGCAGCAGTTACGCGCACTCACTGTTCATCATCTTCCTCGCGTTTTCTCTCCATAGGCTACATTTTTCAGGTTCGTTTTCTCACTTTTACACCATTTAAAATTAATTTTACTCTGATTACATTACTCTTTGATGAACTATCTTTCATTTGAATCGATTAAAATGCGTTTTCGTTGGGTTTTAGTGCAGTTTTGCTCGTGTCCTTGGGTGGCGATTTCTTGTGTTTTGCACTCCTCGAATTCCCTCCACTACATTTTTAAAACCATCCAATACAAAAAAAAAAAAAAAAATACAATCCATTCTCTTCAACTAAAATATAAAGTTGTAAACTCGAATCACCATGAGCTATGAGCAACTCGAGAAGCCTCAAGTAGAGAAAGATGCAATCATATACGACGACATTTTAAACGTCTGACCTATAAAGTCCGACGTCTATATAGAAGTCTGACCTATATAGTCTGACGTCTATATAGATGTCTGACCTATAAAGTCTGATGTCCCATTAACGTTACCCACAAAGACGTCAGTTCAGGATCTGATGTTAAAAGCCCAAAATAATAGACGTCTAAAACCCTTTCTGCACTAGTGGTGATCCTCAATTGTAGTCAAGGACGATCAGGAGGTTATATTCATCCCCTTCTTTGGTGATGTTAATGTTAATCATACTATTTTTTAAAGCTTAATCGTTTATACTCATTACTTATTATAACTATGAAATTTTTTAAAGTAATTTATTTGATTGTGACCAAATAAAAGGTCCAAGAGTTTGTTTGAATTTTTATCGTCGTCGACCTTTTAAAAATTGATCACTGGTTTAAAAGTGCAAATTTCAGTACACTGCTAACTTGAATCGATTAACGAAGAAGTAAAAAGAAAAGATTTCATGTCTGATTTTAAAGAAAAAAGCGCCAAATTGTGAAATTGGTTGAAGAAAGAAACATCGAAGCCCCCATCGAATTTGACATTCTATTAAGCACACCATTAATGCTCCCAACCACTTCAATTCCCTTCACGTCCCAGCCCCGTAGCCTTCGACGTTCTATGGGAGGGGCGAAAAGAAAAGAGATCCAAAAGTATGGTACTTTCTGATACTGCGGCTAATTAAGAGAAAACGTCGAATTTCCACATATTCAATGTTCTATTGGCACTAATGTTTTAAGAGAAACCGTCACATAATTTGGGGTTCAACGTTTTATTTAAATTTAATGTAATATTTTTATCGTATGCGACATGGAATTTATTTATTGAATGTAAAAACATAACACAATCTCACTGTTTGTTCCGCTTCCATTTCTGCCTTAACTTTCTTCTTCGTGGATGACTACGATAAAGAAAGAAGGTTATTTTTAAGTAGTTTATGTCTTTGTAATGTCATTTGGTTCACATTTCTAAGGTTGACCAATTGTTTTTCGTTTATCTTTAGGCTGTTTTTCATACGTGGTCAACGAGTTTCATCATCTTCTCTAGTGACACCATTTCAATAATTTTTTTTCCTTCAATATCTCTTACTTATGATAGGTATTTATTTTTGGTTCTCTATGTCTACATAAGTTAGTATTTTTATTTCGTGGATTCTTTGCTTTTAGAGTACTAGTATGGATCGAAGATGGATTCATCAGCGTCGTATTAGTGAAGAGTATGAGCGAAGGGTTTCTGAGTTCATACTATATGTTAAAGATCACGCAAAACCAGTGAACGAGGCATACTTTTGCCCTTGTGTTCATTGTCTCAATCAAGTACATGAAGACTTGGACAACATATGTGATCATCTGTTTATCTATGGAATAATGAGAAGTTATACAATTTGGACTTGGCATGGGGAAGTATTATATAAGCCAACAACTTTAAGAGGTTCAGATTATGTCAAAGAATGGATGAGTGATCATTTAGAAGAAATGGTACGTGACGTTGGCGAAGAAAATTTTGGAAGAGCTAATTTATACAATAGTCTTAAGAACAATTCAGAGTAAGAGTTGTATCCAAGATGTATCAATTTTACACAGTTATCGGCTACTTTGAAATTGTTTTGTTTGAAAGCAAGAAACGGATAGATTGATAAATGTTTCATAGAATTGTTGGAGTTACTGAAGGAGATGCTTCTAGAAAATAACACGTTACCTATCTGTAATTATGACACGAAGAAAATTCTATGTCCAATGGGTTTGGAATACCAAAAGATACATGCATGTCCCAATGACTGTGTATTGTATAAATATCAATATGCTTCAATGAAGGTGTGTCCGACGTGTGGTTCGTCACGATTTAAGAAGAAACTTGATGGAAATAACGATGAACAGAATGAAGGTCCACTAGCTAAGGTCATATGGTATTTACCTATAGTACCTAGGTTGAAACGATTGTTTTCTGTTAAAGAAGATGCGAAGAATTTTATGTGGCACGTTGATGGAAGAAATTGTGATAATCTTCTTCGACACCCAGCTGATTCCCAACAATGGAAGAACATTGATGCCACTTTTCTCGAATTTAGTGCAGAGCCAAGAAACTTAAGATTTGCACTTGCTACCGATGGTATGAATCGTTATGGCAACTTAAGTAGAAAACATAGTTCATGGCCAATTATTTTGATGATTCACAATCTATCTCCTATGTTGTGCATGAAGAGAAAATACATGATGTTGTCTATGATAATATCGGGTCCTAGACAACCTGGAAATGACATTGATGTTTATCTAAAACCATTAATTGACAATTTAAAAATATTGTGGGAAGAGGGCGTTGAGGTCTTCGATTCATATTTAGAAGAAAACTTCCGTTTACGTGCAATGTTGTTTTGCACCATAAATGATTTCCCAACATATGGGAACTTGAGTGGTTACAGTGTTAAAGGTCATTTTGCATGTTCGATTTGTGATGAAAATACTAGTTATCTTCAACTGAAGATTGGGCAGAAAACTGTGTACACAAGACACCGAAGATTCCTTCCTCGACATCACCCTTACCGCAGATTGAAAAAAGCGCTTAATGGAAATCCTGAAGATGATGTAGTGTGCAGACCACGTAATGGGGAAGAAGTATACAACCAGGTGAGGAACATTGATGTTGTCTTCAGAAAACAAAAAAAAAAGATCGGTGAGAAAAATATTTGGAAAAAACGATCACTATTCTTTAATCTTCCATATTGGTGTAAACTTGATGTGCGACATTGCATAGACGTGATGCATGTTGTTAGGACTTTACTAAACATTAAAGGAAAAACAAAAGATGGAGTGAAAGCCTGACAAGACTTGGTTGACATGGGAATTTGTTCTGAGTTACATCCACAATCAATAGGAAGACGCACCTAACTTCCTCCAGCTTGTCACACTCTTTCAAAAGAAGAAAAATAATTTTTTTGTCAATGTTTACATAGTTTGAAGGTTCCACAAGGTTATTCGTTGAATATTAGTAGCCTTGTTTCTATGAAAGATTTAAAGTTAGTTGGTTTAAAGTCATGTCTTAATGCAACAACTTTTACCAGTAGCTATTCGATCCATATTACCTGCCTCTGTTAGAGGTATTCTCACACGTTTGAGTTTTTTTTCAATGCCATTTGCAAGAAATTTTTTGATCCTCGACAGTTAGATGATTTGCAAAATGAGGCCATCATACTTTTGTGCCAATTAGAAATGTATTTCCCATCCTTATTTTTTGATATCATGGTTCATTTGATTGTCCATCTAGTGAGAGAAATTTGAATATGTGGGTCAGTTTTCTTGAGGTGGATGTACCCGGTTGAAAGATGCATGAAGATCTTAAAGGGATATGTTAAGAATCAATTGAGACCGGAAGCTTCGATTATAGAGCGCTACATTGCAGAGGAAGCCATTGAATTCTGCTCAAGTTATATGCCAAGTTGTGAACCAATAGGACTTCCAAAGAAAACACATGAACATAGACGTTAAGGAAAGGGAGTTCGAGGAGTAAGGATTGAAAGTGTTAGTGGAAAAGAAATTAATCAAGCTCATTAGTACATTTTAAACCACACAGAGGATGTTATTCCTTACATTTCACAACACATTGATGAAATTAAGTCAGCACATTCACGTATGAGTGAAAAGTGGACACTTAATGAACATAACAAATCCTTTTTAGCTGGGTTTAAGAAAAAGATTTATGCCACTCCGAATGTTTCTTAAAATCTATTGAGACTAGCTCGTGGACCTAACACTGTTGTAATCACTTTCGGTGGCTATTACATAAACAATTACTTGTTCTATTCAAAGGAGGAAGACGATAAAAGTAGAGTTCAAAATAGTGGAGTTACCCTACAAACTGAGACTGTACATTTTTCCAGTTCCAAGGATAAGAATCTAATTACAACGTCAATCAGTTATTTTGGAATAATACAAGAAATTTGGGAAATTGATTATGTCACTTTTAGAGTTCCAGTTTTCAAGTGTAAATGGGTTGATAGTAAATATGGTGTGGTGACAAAAGATCTCGGATTCACTTTGGTGGATCTTAACAAAATGAGTTACACAGATGAACCATTTATTATGGCTAGTCAAGCAAGACAAATATTTTATGTCACTGACCCAGTGAATCATAAATGGTCAATGGTATTGGAAGGCAGAGCCATACACACAACTGATGATGAAGACTTTCTATATATACTTGAGACAAGCTCCTTCTCATCGAGAACCATTGAAAATAAGGTTGATGATGTACCCGATGAAATACATGCAACTCGATGTGATCACAACGAAGGCATATGGGAGAAATAGGTAAGCATTACATTCGTTGTTATCAATTCATTATGATATTAATATATTAGCTTATGTTTCTAATGTTTCAAATGTTTGAAATTTGTTTAGAGTTCTGACTAGGACCAGAGGACAACAAATTGATATTATATATCCTAAGGTTGGATTTTGTTGATCTTTTAACCTTTAATTTTTGTAGTCAAATTTAATCCATTACTTTTGACTAAGTTCTTTCACATGTTTAGTGTATTAAGCAGAATGATTCCTGGGCATGTGGCTACATCATGTCATGGAGGAAGGTAATCATCCGAGCAAAAATCAAAGGAGATTGGACTGAGGTAGAAATTTACATTTGAAAATCTTACAAATATCAATAAACTTTTGACATTAAAATGAATATAATTGTAATGTTTCCTTGATTTTGCAGCAGTTCAACACTACCTCTTCATTGTCCAATGCAGTAATACAAACGATAAGAGAGGAATGGGCAAGATATTTGAATCAACATTATAAGTAGGTATAGGTTTAGGTTTTGCCTTTCATGATAGTAGCATTTGCTTAGCTTTTAGTTTTACTTGTGCAGGTTTTAAACTGTGAATAGATGTATACTGTGAATAGATGAATGGAATAATGAGTTATTTTAAGTCTTGATGATAGCATTAGCGTCTTTTACTTTTACTATTTAATTGGAATTGATAAATTGATGATATCATGGTTTAAATTAATTAATTTTGTGCATTTATGAATTGGAAAACTGGTTTCTGTATTTTAGGTTTGGTTAAATGACCTAAAACGAACCGAATTTAATAAAAAACACTGAAGGTAACGTCAAATTATACACTATTTGACGTTATGATAACGATAATAATACAAAGTTGGGTGAGGATCTCTACGGCTCAGCGATAGTAACGTCGACTGTCAACATGTTCGATGTCAAACTTACATATCCATTCACCTTATAACCAACGTCAAATATTCCTTTAAATATAAATATTTATTCAAAAATTAACATCAACTTTGCACTTCAACGTGAACATTACGTCACAATCTTCGACGCCGACGTCAACATTACGTCAGTTCCCCCGAACATGTGACAAAAAATCTTTCTTTAAAAATAAATATTTATTCAAATATTGGAGGTCAAACTCTACTCTATTCGGCGTACCTTAACATCGATCTACATAAAAAACGTTACTTTACATCAAGTACCTATTAATTCGACGTAAAGAAGTTCAAGTAACGTCAACCAATAATATTCGACGTAAAATTTACGCCTTCCACTATAACGTCATAATCAAATGTGTCGTTAAAGGTAAAAAATAACCGATGTAATAAGTTGTTTTTCTATTAGTGTACCCTTGCTTATTCAACAAGTTGTTGGAAGTCCCACATCGACTAGAGATAAGGCCAATTTATAATATATAAGTGAGGTGCAAACCTCACCTTACAAGTCGGTTTTGTAGGGTTGAGTTAGGCTTTAAACCCACTTCTAATATGGTATCAGAGCCATGGTTAAAGCCTATCCTAACGATAAGTGGGCATTTCTCTTTCTATTTCACCCGTTGTCGGGGCCGCTATTGGACCACCCAATTTCTACTATCACGCACGAGATGTCTATACCTCGGCGTGAAGGGGGTGTGTTGGAAGTCCCACATCGACTAGAGATAAGGCCAATTTATAATATATAAGTGAGGTGCAAACCTCACCTTACAAGCCGGTTTTGTAGGGTTGAGTTAGGCTTTAAACCCACTTCTAATACAAGTTGCTCGTTTGGGATCAATCAACTGCATCCAAACAACGTGAGTACTGGCCTTTAGAGTGCTATATTTGGCCTTAGATCTGACTCATATGCCTCCACTGTTCCAACTTAGGTGTTTTGGCACTAGCCTGAATGTCAAGAAAGAGTGGGTGTCTTTAATATCGAGAAAGGAAAAGTGACTATTCTTTTTGTACGTGCCTCATACCAAGAGTTTTAAAACTGGATATTTCAAAGTTGAGATAAAAGACGTTGGTCGACCATACCTTTTTTTATGTTGAAGATCAACTTAAATTTCCTCTTACTCATACTCAAATAATACTAATTTGATGGTGAGATGATGAGGATATATAAGATCATACTATGGTATAATAATGGTAGCATTAACTATTGTACAATGATTGTAGCATTAACAAACTGAGATATTATATGCTTCATTGTTAATATAATCCCAAATAAGCTTCATATGGTGAGAAGTTAGGTTACATTCTTGTATCATTTTTTTTATAACAGTAACATAACCAATATTGTTTTTTATCATTGCAGCTTTTAACTATCTCAAATTTTCGTTTATTAGAATATATATAATATAATTATTTTAAAACAGGTTGAGTGTGACAATTTACGTGTTTTTATCAAAATACTATTAAATATGTTCATGTGGGTGACACTAGTACAAAAATCATATTTTATTACGTACAAAAATAAACTATGACGTACATAGTTTTGTACGTTATAATATGTTTACACATTTATCTTATGACGTAGTAAAAATTTACGTAATATATATTGTTTGTGACGACGTCTTAATTATATATCTCTTTAACATATATTTGGGGATGTTGTAACATGTATTTCATTGAATTTAATATGTGATTTTTTTCTTATATATCATTCAATTTAATTAATTTATTTTTACCTAATTTAGAATCTTCAATTTATACTTCAATTATTAATATATTTTTTAGAAAAATATAAAATTTATAAATTTTTCTTTCTTATTTATTGAAATACATTAATTTAGTAAATTTTTGCTACGTCATAAAATGAATGTGTAGAGTTATTATAACGTACAAAATTATATACGTCATAGTTCGTTTTTGTACGTCATAAAATATGATTTTTGTACTAGTGTGAGAGTGATATAACTTTTATTTCTTATATATATACATACATATATATATATATATATATATATATATATATATATATATANTATAACTTTTATTTCTTATATATATACATACATATATATATATATATATATATATATATATATATATATATATATATATATATATATATATATATATATGTGTGTGTGTGTGTGGGATTGCTAATTTACGGAGATTTTTCAGTTGGTATATTTTAGCAAAGTGTACCAAATTTTAGGTTATAAAAATGTTCCTGTTAAAAAAGAAAATCAACTTAAATTCAAAGGTATTTTAATAGTTTTAAAATTTAATTTAAAATAAAAAAAATAAAAAGTAGTTATTAAAAGTTCTGATTGATTCACGAGATAAGTTATTAGTTTTATTATATATTTTTTAAAAGGTAGTTGTTTTTTAAAATAAAAAATAAAATAAAAGATAGTTGTTTTTTAAAATTAAAAATAAAATAAAAGCTAATAACTTCTCTCGTAGACCAATCAGGATTTTTAATAATTATCTTTTATTTATTTTATTTTAAATTAAATTTTTAAAGTTATTAAAATGCCCTTAGATTTAAAGTTGGTTTTCTTTTTTAGTACGAACATTTTTGTAATCTAAAATTCGGTACACTTTATTAAAATGTACCAACTGAAAACCTCGTTACGTAAATTAGCAAATTCATATATGTATATATATATATATATATATATATATATGATGTAATGAGATTTAAATTAGTTTACTCATATATTTTTACCTGTATTTATAAATATACTTGATTCAAGAGTAAATAATTGCAGACAGTACTAGAAGAATTGAAAGGATTTTTTAAAAATTTTGTCTTATGGTTTCATTATGTACACATTGAAAACATTTTGGAAACTTTAAGTTACAATTTATAGTATAATTAATTAATGCAGTGAATAGTAACAATGGGTCGAGCCGGGATAAATAATATTTATATAATATTTAATTTTTGTAATAAAAAAAATGTTAATCGTATCATCACTTTTGCAAGATACTTATTTAAAAATAATAAATATTCGTAAATATTAGTTATTCATTACAAATTTTGATCGGTTATACAATAGCTGTAAGTAACATCTAATAAGTCTATGTTTTTTCCATATTCAGATTATTTCTGTATTTCACTTAGTCATGCTTGTGGCCGGTGTTAACCGAAAAAGTAGCAAAAGTTATTTGTATGGTAAACGTTTACTGATAGGCTTTAGGGAGGAAAGAGTGTCGTCTTTTTCAGGAATCCATGAAAGTAGAAAGATTCTCCTCCCAAACACATAAAATATGAAACAAGTTATTATAGTGTGAATCAGACACCAAAAAAATGTTTTATACATTGCAAATTACTTTTAATTTGATCCATCATTTACTTTGATTCTTAAAAGGAAAATATTTTTTCAACAATTTTTTTAAATTTATGATTAATTCTTTTTAAATACATAAATCAATAAAATAATGACACACAATTTATTATAAAAAATTATTAAAATAAATTGACCCTTAAAAAACATGGTACCAAAAAGCCATATATATTTTAAGGAAAACCTGGTGTGGAATTGTATTTTATTAATGTTTGGATAATTAACCAAATCAGCTTTTAACTTCTTAAAATCACATTAAAAAATTATAAAACGTTTCAACATAAAATTAAAACTATTTATTCAGAATTTGGATCTGATTCAAACAAAGTTAATTTATATTTGGAATCATATCTATTAGTTTTGTAAAAATGAGTCACTCGGTTTACTAGTTCATTTAGTGAATCAAATCAACCTGACTTGTTAGTGAGTCAAAAAAATTCAAATCTGACTTGACTCACCAATGATAAGTAGATTAAATGGTTGACCACTGATTCACTTAATTATAATTTTTTCAAATAAAAAAAATTACAAACTTTTTGTAATTCAAATATAAATAAATTCTACTTTAAAATATTAAACTTAAGACAATTCAAAATAATAAAAAAATACAATATAATCCATTCATGTATTTTTTAAGATATTTATAAAATAATAAATTAATAAAAATAAAATTAAGACAATTGGTAAACAAATCTAATTCACCACAAATTCAACTTAAATAAACTAAATTTAAATAAATCAAATTAAAAATTGATTTACATAAAAAAAAATACATATTTTTCCAATCCATGATCCGATGAACTTATAATGCATCGCATTGACCTATAAATTATAATATATTAAATTTATGATAAGTCAAATTAACCGCGGAGTATAACATTTTGACAGCACTAACAACTATGTCATAACCACATAGTGTTCTCAGACTCAATAAATCTTTGTTTCATGTTTGTCCCTTTACCAACGACAGCGTCCAGTAACTTCACACCAACAATTTTTTTTTAATGTAAATAAATATCTGTGGAAAAGTTATTTTAATAAACAATTTATTTATTTATTTGATAGTTTAACTATCAAAACTAAAATTATTTTCATGTTTTATACAATTACATTAATCCAGTTACTTAATCCAGAAATTAATTTTAAATATTAAAAATACTTCAATCCAACACATTCAAACGAAAGTTCATAAATTAAAATAATTAATCTTATAACTAAGAAAATAATAAAATACAATATTTCAATAACGTGTCCAAAAAAGATCAACAAATTAAAATAATAAATTTCTATACAAGAACATTTAAATAATTTTATTAAGGAGAGTACTATCATACCTACCTCTACTCCCTCTTTATATGCAGAATATATTTACTTAAGTCTTCCTTAAATACTCATTTAAACAGTATTTACTTTCTGGCCACTATAAATTTTATCCTCATATATGAGTGCTTACATCATTATCAATACCTGTTCATCAATCGCCATCGCATTAATTGGTAGGTGATATTAACCTTTCAGACAAGATACCATAAAAGCAACATGGCATTTGATATTTGAAAGCCATGCATAGTTTTCTCCGAAAACAATAATGGAAAAAGACATTTCCTAATTAGATTATATTTTTAGTAATGTCTATGTTTTAATATATTCTCATATAAATTTTGTTTAGTGTTTGATAAAGAAAATGTTAATTAAATTATATTTTTTTAAAATTAAAAATATTCAAACTTACCACTCTATATATTTCATAAAAAAAATACGTTGTAAATATATTTTTCATTTCGAAATCAATTGATCATGTTCACTTTGATGAAAAATAATGTTATAGTTCATTATCGAAGATGGATTTGAAATGAATTACATGTTTATTTTAACTGATTTGCGAGTGATTAGAAACACAGATTTGCAAGAAAAACAAATTTTCCAATCTTCTCTCACCTATGCAGATTTGCAGGATGTATCATCCATTCTCATTTTTATCCTGCACGTACAGCTGCACATATAATGGATTTATAGAGACGAATAAAAAATAAAATAAAATAAAATAATAATAATAATAATAATAATAATAATAATAATAATAATGTTTATTATTATTAATAACCATAATATTAATATTAATATTAATAATAAAAATAAAAATAATAATAATTATTATTATTATTTTTATTTCAATTTACTAAATTACCATTTTTTACATTTTAAAAATTACTTTTTGTTTTTTTCTCTTTATAAACATTTTTACAATTATATATAATATTAGCAATTATCATTTTATATTACTTTTATAACTAGGAGTATTTTGATAATCTTAAATTTCTATCAATTAAATAATTTTTTTATTTGTCAATTAAATCCTACACTAATTTTCACAAACTTTATTTCTAAATTCACTCTAACTCATCTCTAAATCCACTCAAATAAACAACAAAAAATTTATCTCTAAATCTCCTCAAATCCATTCACTCACTCCCAAATCATCTTCCCAAAGTAAAGAGACCATAAGTGGAATGTGTTTTTTTTCATATGTGCAAGATAAAAATAATGTAATATAATACAAGTGTGAAAAGGGGAAAATTTATTAAACTACCTTATAACATATAAAAAAAAAAACTCTTTTTAAATAAAAATTAAACATTAAAATTATATTTAATTTAAATATATTATTTTGATTCCAATGATATAAAGAAGTTAGGAATTAGAAAAGCCATATGCTCAATCAAATATTGTTCAATGTCTCCCAATATTTTTCGTATGACCAGACACTTCAATATTCCTCACAATCATATAATATAAAGAAGAAATAACTCGTGTTCATATAATGTAAACAAGTCTAGATTTGAAAACTTTACGTGATAAGGTTCTACAAAATTTAACACAAGTGAACAGTTAAATCTATCCAAATCAAAGGGTCACATTCAGTGGTTAGTAGTCACTTTCATCCATGTCATATTCATGTTTTTAAACATGCCATGGCAATTGGACTGTCATTAACTATTTGTAAAGAGTAATTCTAGTTTAAGTTAAATATAAGCAGGTTTATGGTTAATTTCTCTTTCATTTTTTTTTTGGTAAATTTCATCATAATAATATTATTTATTCGGCTATTACATTATATTTTTAATAAAAAAATGATTTTCTTATTAGGTAGAGAAATGGATGTGGAAGTTAAGAGTGGAGAAAGAAGATTTATGGAAAGATGTATTATATTAATTAGCTTTAAACCTATAATAAATAAGTCTTGGTGGTGGACAGATATAAAAAAATCAACTAGGAAAGGAAAAAAAAATGTAATTAATTTGAGGACAGTATTGCCTAGAAGGTAGGATTAGGAGGCAAACTCAATTTTTGGGAGGATAAGTAGATAGGAAATGATATATTTAGGGGATTTATCAATATCTGTTGTTTCAACTTATAATAAGGCAATAATTGCAAAAGTGGAAAGTTAGAATAACAATACTTCGGAATGGAAGTTGACATGGAGAAATGATTCGTTTGATTGGGAGACTTATCAGCTGCAGTCTTAGCACAAAAGATTGAAAATGTAATGTTAGATAAGGAAAGAGAGGACAAATGGGTATGTAAAGACAAAGAGTTTGAATTTTATACCACAAAATGATTTTTTTTTTTTGAAGGATGATGATTTATATAATAGGTTATGAGAGGTAAAAGCGTTATCATCAACTCAATATTTTGCTGGGAGGAATTTAAAGAATAGAGTTGCAACTAAGAGTAATTAGAATTGTAAGGGGATTGGAGGTAGTACATTTGATGTGTAGAGTAGAATATATGAAACAATTAACTACCTATTCTTAAGTTGTAAGATAGCTTGTCATGTGTGAAATTTGGGTGATAGATGAGTTGGAGTTTGCAATGTATGTCACAATTCAGTACAAAAACAATTCAAACAATTTAGACTACTAGAATTAAATGACGAACATAGTTTAGGTTGAAAATATACATGAATGCGAGTAACATGAGTTATTTGAAACCACAATTCAAACAATTTAGACTACTAGAATTAAGTGACGAACACAGTTTAGGTTGGAAATGTATATAAATGCGAGTAACATGAGTTATTTGGAACCATAAGAACAAAATTTTCTTTAGGTGGATATGGTTGATGTTTTAGAAGTATATTAATGTAGGCAAAAGTATGGAAATGGATAATAGAAAAAGGAACATGAACTAGGAAACTATATAAGTAGATGTAAACCTTACCTTATAAGTTAGTCTTGTGAGGTTAAGTTGTGTTTAAAGTCCACTTCTTAATATGATATCAAGTCAGTTTAGGCTTAGATGAGTACAATAGTCCTTGTATCGAGATTCTTCCTAACAAAGGTTTTAGGTAAGTGTGTCCAGTTAAGATGAATGACGGTACAAAAAAAAGTACTCGTGGTTGGGAATGTTTTCGCTAGAGAGGAAGTGTATCAATGTAGAATGTGTTGGAAGTCTCACATCGACTAGAGATAAGGCCAATTTATAATATATAAGTGGGGTGCAGACCTCACCTTACAAGCTGGCTTTGTGGGGTTGAGTTAGGCCTAAAACCCACTTCTAACATGGTATCAGAGCTATGGTTAGAGCCTATCCTAGCGATATTTGTTGGGCAGATTGTTCCACCCATTATTGGGTCGTTATCGGACCACCTATTAATATCTAGTCTCACGCTCGAGATGTATATACCTCGGCGTGAGGGGGGTGTGTTGGAAGTCGCACATCGACTAGAGATAAGGCCAATTTATAATATATATATATATAAGTGGGGTGCAGACCTCACCTTACAAGCTGGCTTTGTGGGGTTGAGTTAGGCCTAAAACCCACTTCTAACAGAATGGACTCACCCTTGAAGGGAGAGATTGTTATAATTTCAAGTGTGAGTCTAAGTCCCACAGTGAGTAGAAATGAGAAAGTAGAACACCATATAAGGATGAAGAACTGTTAGCTCATTGTCTTAGGTTTACTATATTCAATAGTGTCAATGTTCCAACCTAGGTCCATTGAGATAACATTGCTAGGGTTAATCACCACAACTAAGGTATTGTTTTGAGATGAGATATTTGATTGTATGGATGGTGTTATTGTAGTGACTTTTAGTGAAGAGTATTGTATTGAGATGATGTTAGCTGGTGTGTTGAAAAGTGATTATATTTTGAAACTATCTTGACTCTAGTACGTAGTATTGATCTCACATAGAAGAAAATATCTATTTGTGAGATTCAAGAGAAACTTATATATCTAATGTGCAATGCAAAAAGGAATCATGTCTTATAGCGAGTGTTTCTGATTTTTTCCAAGCGAATTACCAATTCCTTCATATGTTATTATGCTCGTGAAAATTAGATAAGACAAAAATTATAAAATGAAAACTCATTATGAAATCATTTTTTTGTAAGAAATTGTTTAACCAGTGTTTCTGATTTTTTCAATTGGGACTACAGTAGAGATGACAGAGAAAATGTTTAAGTGAAAGAGATGAAAGAGAAAGGGTTGAGAGGAATGAGGGAGGTGATAAGGGTTTAGGGGTTTCTTTGTTTTTCTTTTTTTTAGTTTTGAGAATGAAAATTATTTAAATACCCTTGACTTTAAAACTTAGAATCCATAATATATATATATATATATATATATATATATATATATATATATATATATATATATATATATATATATATATATATATATATATATATTGTGTAGAGCCGTCAAAATGGGTCACAACTCGTGAGCCAACCCGGCGTACCACGGGTTTGGGCCGGGTTGGGTTTGAAAATATTGAATTTTTTTATGCGGGTCAGATTTCAACCCGGCTCATTTAAACCTGGCTCATGCAGGTTGAACCCGTGGTGGGCCGGGTTGGCCTGCCAACCCACCTACCTAATTTTATTTTTTAAATTTGTGAAACCTTAAAAAATAAAATACTCTCTTCACTCATTGTATATACCAAAAAAGTAACCTCTACTCTCACAAATCACTCTCACGGAACTTGCTCTCATTTAGGGTGCTGTCACTCTCACTTCTTCACTGAAATTCTTCAAGGAGCAGGTTTTTTGTATGTTTTCTGCCTTTGTTTTTGGATGACATTTGGATTATATTGTACTTTTTATTATTATTTTGAATTGTCTTCGGTTTAACATCATTTTTTGGGAGTGAAATTTGTTTAAATTTGAATATAAAAAGTTTATAATTTTTTTTATTTAAAAAAATTGTAATTAAATGGGCTAGTGAACCAACCCGTTTACCCATACCCACCAACCCGTGGTGGATTGAGCCGGGTTTAGATTTTTTTGACTCGCTAATAAATGAACCGGATTTATACAATATTTTTGAAAAAACTTAACACATTATTTAGAAGACTATAAAGATATACATGTATATATTTATGTTTTTACTGATTGTTATTAATTATATGATCACGAAATTAGTACTATAATACTTACTAATTTAGATTGTTACATAATCTATATAAGCAAACTGTAATTGAAGCTATATATTCCTTTTTCTTAATGAGTCTCATATATACCTTCCACTTCTCCCCCACAACACCCATCAAGGGTCACAACACCTATAAAAGGTCATACAAGCAACTTATATTAAATAATATCATTACATATTTTCATACACATCATATATGAATATACTAAATATTGAATTTAATTATATAAAAAATCATGATAAAAAAGTGAGAAGTATCACTTGAGCAAGAAAACAATAATAATAAAAAAATCTCTTTCTTTGTCTTACTTTCACTTCAACGAAATCCTTGTTTAAACTAAGACACACCTAAAGCTAAATTATGCATCATCTTCTAACCTTTCCATAACTTACTAAAATATTTTCCTTACCAATTTAACTATTTTTAACAAGTTTAAACTGACAAACACTACATTAGTGCTTTAAAACTCTAATTCACATAATCAAATAAAGTTAAAAAGTTCTAACTTATTCTTAGAGATCTTAATTCATGAATAAAATATATTAATATAGTCCTAAGTTAATAAAGATTGATTTATTTAACTCATATTTCACATGTTATAAGAGAAGAAAATAAGAAATGGTCTTATAGTCTTAAATAGAAGGAAAGAAAAATTAAGAAAATAAACTTAAAAAGATGGTGAAATTTTTTAAATGAATAATTTAAAATTGTTATAATTATTATTATTGATGATGATAACTATCATTTTCATATCATATTCTACATTTTAATAATTGTGTTTTTTACCATATAATCTTAAAGTTTCTCATTGTTCTTAACTTTATAAAATATTAAATCTTTTTTACACCTTTAAAATATAAAATACAATTATTTTATAATAAATTATTAAAATTTCAATATGAAAGAATATTATATTACTCATTTGATGATAAGAACAGAAGTTGAAAGATATTGCTCATAATAATGATGATACGCATTTATTCATACATTAGAACACGACAGAAGTTTCAAGATATCTAAACTCTTACAACCACTCGTATGAGAGTTTATCTCTTTCTTTTATGTCATAAGAATAACTTATGTAAGATTTTATACATTATTGAATGACGAAATGGCTACTAGTACTTGTTTCTTTCTATATTTTGGATTTTAGTATTTTTTAAATATATTATGAGGCCCGTTTAAGAAATATTTTAAAACTTGTTTTATTTGAAAAAATAATATATAAAATATTTGTCAATATAATAAAGATAATGTGTGGATCAGCAGCAGTATTAAATATATAACTCTAAATATGAACCAATAAAAACTGTAAACAATGTCTTCTTAGCATCCGCTTTAGCTGATGTGACCATTGTGAAAGCAAAAAACAAAACTTACACTCAACAATTCTTCTTTTTATTCCATTACTTATAAAAAAAAAGTGTATCAATTCAGAATAAAGTTATTTTTACTTTTTCAATTTTTTTAGACGGAAATATTCCTGTAGAACTAAAAAAAATAAAAATAAAACCCTTTTACTTAATATATTCATATCCACTGGGAGTTTTATCGTTAATAAAAAGTTAAATATCTTTTAGATTTTCAAATTTTAATATAAAATTAAAATTTATTTTTATTCAATATTTTAATATGTTTTAACTTTTAAATTTTAAAATTTTTAATTTAATTACATTAATATGAATATATTCTCTAACTAACATTAAAATATGAAATGTGTTTAATACGTTAATAAATTTAATATAATTAGATTAAAAAAATGATATTCATATTAAATTTAAAAATAAAAATATATTAAATTTATAAATATGAATGAATTTTACTTTTAATCAAAATTAAAAAATTAAAAAATATAGTTAACTCTAAATTAGTGTTGTTAAAATGGGTTGTAATTCGCGAGCTAACTCGGCTCGTTACGTGTTTGAACTAGGTTGGGTTTGAAAAAAATGTAATTTTTTTTGCAAGCTAGTTTTTAATTCGACTCACTTAGAATCTGGCTTACGGGACGTAGTGAGTTGGGTTGACTCACCAACCCATCTAATTTAATTTAATTATTTATTATTTTGTGTTTCAATATTATTAGTTAGTATTTATTTTATTATATTGTAGATGGTGATAAAGAAGAAGATGGTTCAAGAGAGAAACATATTACAGATTTATCTATTCAAGACTCTGATATTATAAATTGACAAGTGATATAAAAATTATCGATATTAAAAACTTATTTGTTCACCTTTTGTACATGCTTTTAAATTACTCTTGGATTGTATGATATTTTTTTTTTATTTTTAATTGTCTTTGGAATTTAACATCATTTTATAGTGTGACATTTATTTAAATTTGAATTAAAAAAATTGTAATTTTCTATTTAAGAAAAAAACTTATAATTGAATGAGCTAGTGAGCCAACCCGTTTAGCCCACCAACCTGTGGTGAGTCGAACCAAGTTCGAATTTTTTTAATCTGCTAATAAATGAGTCGGGTTAGATGGACTCACTAAATGACCAACCCGTGATAAACCGGATTAGACCCAGCTACGAGTTTTCTCTGCTTTACTCTTACTATTAAAAAAAAGTCAAGTATCATATAAAATACCGATTCTTAAACTATTTGATTAGTACATTTTTATACACTCAGTTAATTTAGTTTTATGAACAATGACTGTGATAAGATATATCGTATTACCTGAGATTTGATTAAGTGAAATAAAATGAATTTTAAACTAAAGCATTCATTCGAAACCTGAGTTTTGACGAATTAATAAAATGAATATATGTTCTAAACATTCATTATCTTAAAGATTGAAAATTGTGTTTATCATTTATATAAATTAGACTTATATTTCAATTAGTATTATGTTACATATTGAATCATCTCTATAAAGAAACCTATCAGTATCATATTTATTAGAATAATATATTTAATTATTTATATCTGTTTTGGTATGCCTTAATCAACTTTGCTTCAACAAATAGATTAATAACAGAAGGTTATTGTGAAATTAATTAAACGTGTAGTTTCGAGATTGTCTTTTAGAGTTTTTTTTTTTTCACACGAGATAAACATTTTTTTGTTTACAATTTATAATATTTTATTAACAAGGAAAGAGTAAAAATATTTAATTTGATTTCGGAAAAAAACCACCAAACCCAATTTATTTTATGAAAGAAAAAAGAGAGATTGAATATAGTCCAGGAATTATAGAAAGTTGTAAGAACTATATTAATTTAAAATTATATATTTTATGTATAAAAGAAATTTTAATCACCAAAGTGATTATGATGAATTTGAATGTTGATGTTGTAAATTTAATTGTTTGAATGGATTATGATTTTAAGATTTATGTGAATTATCTAAAGGTGAATAATTCCCTACAATTAATAATATAGATAATTTATTTTCATTCATGTATGTTTATTAAAAATGTCATGCATGCTAAGAATTATATGTTTTATTGTTTATTAAAGTTTATATTAGTTTGTATCATTATACATGAAATGGAATGTATTTATTTTATCAAAGTAACTTAAATACATAATTAAAGTTTATATAGTTTAAATCTATTTAGTTTTTCATATCAAAAGTAATGTATAAGGTCCATCGATCACAAAACACAACCTTTGGTTTTATATCTTAAAAGCTCTTTGAAAGTTTGAAAATAACTCAATCGGTCCCATTTGAATTTGTTTTTTCGATAGTAATTGTAGTATAAAAGAGTGAGACTATGACATTATTTAAAGAATTCAGAAAACGCTAATTTTAAAAAAAATTCAAATGCATTTAATCAATTATTTCAAATATTTAATTGATTTTTCTGGCTGAAATTTGAAAAAACACTTTTATGTTTTAATCAATTATGACACGTATTAATCAATTAAACCTCTTTTACGTTTAATAGAGAAAAATAAGTTAATCAATTATACAATATTTTAATTGATTAATTTATGAAAACATAGAAAACAATTAAATCTACTTTCTAGTTTATTTGATTAATTAAATAGATAGTTATTATCCTGAAATTTCTCACGAAATAGTGTAAATTGATTACTTACAAGCTTAATCAGTTGAAAAGTCATATAATATTTTTTTCACATTTTTATCTTTACAAAAATAATTTCTTAAATGATTTTAATAAAGATTGTGTGGTAAATTAAAAACCTTATACCTTGTATGAAATATTTAACAACATAAAATGAAAGCTAAAAACTCTTAAAATATCTTTAACATCTTCCTCTTCATCTTCTAACATTATCATCAAAAGATCTTCACTTTATTTACGTAAAATTTACAACCATTCTAATCAAAGCTCCCACTAGTTTGTTTTGATATTAGAAACTCAAATATACTTATAAAAATTTTAATTATCAAACTATGGTTGTTCTTGTTATCTTATATTAACTTAGATTCATTTTTTTTATCAAATCACACATACATACACAATTTTGAATATGTAAACAATCTAAGAAAAATAAATACAAAGAAAATATCTCATACTATTTACTAACATCATAAACCAAATTCAAATCTTAAAAAGATAAACAAAACAACATTTCAATACTTATTTTTTTTATTTTTTACTTTCTTTAACTTAAACAATAAAATAATTATATTTACTTTTTGTTCTTACCATAAAAGACTATGAGTCCTCCTATATGACATGAAAATGTTGATCATGGACCTAACAAAAGGGAGATTGATAAATGTCTAGCTTACTTAATATTGCATATCATTTTGATACTTATCTTGTATAAATTTGACATAAACCTAAGTAAAACAACTCATTTCACTTTAGATTATATAATAAAGTGTAGAGAAATTAAAAAATATGAAATTTGATGAATCTGTGATGTTTTTGGAGATAAATTCAAGGAAAACAAGAGAATAACACTAAGTCCCAAAGCTAATGCTAAGCATTGTAAGACGATTTACTGAAGATTCAAATGTGAACCCTGCAACTAAAGAGTGATATTGGCATTGAACCATAAATGAAGAAACGTTCACTACAAAAAATCTCAAGCACTACAATTAACAACTAAGCTTCATAGAAAACTCTTCTCAAAAGGACAACTCATTGTTGACCACCAAACCACTAGCTCAAACTTGGAGGAAACCCATCTAGGAAGAAATGTCCACGACTAACCAACACCTTTATAGTTGAAGCAACATGTTTTATTTCTATAAAAATAGAGCCTTGTTGTGTTATTTGTATGCTGATTTAGTAGCTCAATTTTAGGAGTTCTAAGATACTCATTGTAATATATCTAGAGAGAACCATGGAAGGAGGAGAATAACTCATTATGCTTCTTCTAGGAATCATTATTATAAGCAACTAAACTCTTCCTTATTTAAATTGGATGTAACTTCTTTAACCCTTTGTGTTATGTTTGATTCAATATATGTTATGTTCTTATTTTACATGTTGGTTATTTGATTTATGTTTATTGCTTCATCAACTTAAATTGAGTGTGAATTGGTCTAAATTTAGATCCAATCAAATTTTCTAATGCTTGTTAGATGTTGTGAATAAATATAAGGCTTTAGTTGAATATAGACTCTTGTTCATTAATGCAAAGGAGTCATTCAACCAAAGATGAGGAATAACACTGAGTTTGATAACTTTCTAAAGTCCTAAATGCCAACAATGGGTTTAGGATTACCATAAAGAATACTTTTAGGAACACTAAAATAATGAACATAACTTATAAAGAGTCAATAGCAGTATAATAAAGGAAGAGCGGTCAACTTCAATTGCAATATCTTTATCAGTATCACTTACTTTTGTTGTTAACCAAACTGTGTTTTCAAAATTATTCACCTTTATAGTTGTTCCATTAACAAACTCAACTAGAACATAAATCATTGTTTTATCAAACCAAATCTCTGTAGATACGATCTTGTACTACAACTGGTCCAACACACTTACTAGAAAAATTATATCCTTATTGAACTCTCAATAAAGAATCGTCAATATTTAAATGATTAAAA
The DNA here is from genome assembly GCF_000741045.1 of Vigna radiata var. radiata. Classification (NCBI taxonomy): domain Eukaryota; kingdom Viridiplantae; phylum Streptophyta; class Magnoliopsida; order Fabales; family Fabaceae; genus Vigna; species Vigna radiata. Next base: position 13,148,622 of record NC_028355.1, read on the forward strand.
ACATTATATATATATATATATATATATATATATATATATATATATATATATATATAAAATAAGTAAAGAGAAATTGAGAGTACTCCTTGTGAAAATGTGTTATATTTATAGATAAAGGTAGACATTAATATTTATTTAAATTGAGAGTACTCCTTGTTAGAATATTTATTTTTATTTAATATTATTTTCTAACTCGAATAGAGGAGAAGAGGGGAAGTATATAAGTTTCCAAGCTCGAAACTCTAGGATGAGTCAATAAACTTATAAGTTTAGTTTTATACAGTCAAGTTGAGATGTATTTGTAAATTTTTTAATTACCCTTTGTCACGGTTTTTAACTTTGCTTATTCTAATATGATTGTTCATTTTCAAACTCACTTTAGACCATTCATTTGGGATTTGTTATTTTTCAAACAATCTTAAATTGCATTCTTCTATCTAGGTTCTTCTGTTGGTGGTCATAATATTTATTATTTAATATTTTTTCAAGTCAAATAGAGGGGAAGTACGGTTTTTATTTAAACCACTTATATTTGTTTTTTCTAAATAAAAATTCACATTCTTAAAATTTCACTTACTCATAAAACTAAGGATATATATTTTTTATTTCAAACACAAAATTATAAAGAATTACTACTGTAAATTTTTCTACATGATCTATCCTTTTTAATTTTAGATCGTTTTATTATATTTTCTTATCCATTGCTTAACGTATTTTTACACAGTTTACTCTTTACAATTTTTGCATGGTGTATATACTTTATAATTTTACTTCCTCTACTATTTACATTTTTGTGCATCATCTAAATTTGTATTGTTATAGAGCTTACCCTTTACATTTTTTTCACAGTCCATCATTTGAATCTTTAGACAGTATATTATTCATATTTTATTACAAAGTCTAATCTTTGTATTTTTACAGGATCTATTTAACAATTTTTGCATTGATTATTATTTTATTCTTAGAAAGTCTACTCCTTATAATTTTCTATATCATATGACTAATATTTCATTTAAATCATATTTTAATTTTTTATTTTTGATAACAATCATAATACATTGTTTAAAATTACTACAGTACATTTTATAATATATATATATATATATATATATATATATATATATAATTTCAGAAAACACGTATCAAATAGCATGAGTACTTTTAAAAGGTTATAATAAGATCAACGATGCAAAGGTAAAAATATTTTTTAGAATTTTCAAAAACAACTATTTTTCTTTTATCCTTTGTTGTTCTTTTTGTCATTTATTTTTTCTTTTGTTTTTTTATTTTATTTTTTGTGTGAGGTACTCACCTATACACTTTTCTCCTTAGTCACTCCTAGCACAATTCCTTAGTTTCTTCTATCTTCATAAGATAAGGAGAACATGATTTTTTTCTTTTGTTTTTTTAATGGATTTAAAATAAGAAAAAGATGTTTAAGACTCAAAATGGGCTACGAATTAATCAATATTAAGGTAGATTTATTTAGCCGGGTAGCTAGAAGTAAGAAATTCACCAATCATATCAAATTATTTACATATAACTAAATTGCAAAATAAAGAATCAAGCTAAATATTATAGTATAAACGAAACATAAGCAAGTCACTCAAGAAAAATAAAAATAACCAATGATGGTCCATCCTTTTTATTAAGATTCAAAACTCACAATATCTAAACCTTTCACAAAAGATTTAATCAAGTAATTCTCAAATTAACTCAATTAGCAAATTCTATAAACATTCCACTCATATAAACATGACTCCTATTTTACTAGAGTTATAATAGTCCTAGATACTATATCAAATACTAAAACCCATTGCAAATATGTTTTTATTGAAAATAGATTTTATTTGAGAAATAAATTAAAAATGCAAATTAAGAAAAAACAAATTAACGAAAAACAAAAACAAAATCGGAATAGGGAATAAAATAAATTGTTTCCCCACACTCTCACACTTAATCCTTGTATTGTTCTCAATGTATTCAATATATAGAATGCAAAGAAAAGGTATGAACGATATTTACCTCCTTAAGGTGGAAGGTATGTTGGAGAAGTCAAATTCATCTCATCTATCATCTTATTCAGCATGTCTTGATTTTCATGGCCATTAACTTTGAAGATTCTTTTTGAAGACTCTTCCTTGATCTCCACTACTCCACAAGGAAATACTTGTGTAATAATAATGGTTCTTTTCATGTGGAGCGCAACTTACCACTTATGTGACCTAGCTTGGATTTGTGCAATAACACACTTTTTCCTACTTGGAAATCCTTTCTAGCCACAAGCTTTTGGTCATAGAATTTCTTCGTTTTTTCCTTGTAGAATTTTGAGCTTTAATAGGCTATGAGCCTAATTTCGTCTAGTTTTTTGCAATTGGAGTTTCCACTCTTTCCCCACTTCTACTAAGTCCAAGTTGAAAGATTTCACGACCCAATAAGCCCTATGCTCAATCTCCATAGGTAGATGACAAACCTACAAAAAACAACCATAAAATGTGGCGTACCTATAGGTGCTTTGTAAGCTGTTATATGTGCTAGAAGTGCATCATCCAATCGTGTGGTCCAATCCTTCATATTTGGCTTTACGAAATTCTGCAGGATCTTTTTAATTTCCCTGTTAAAGACCTCAACTTATCAATTAGTTTGGGGATGATATGGGGTAACGATGTGTCACCCCATATGTTTTCCAACATATTCTTTAGTAGCGTATTGCAAAAATGGGTCTCCTACCACTAACGATGGCTCGTGGCATCTCAAACCTACAAAAAATGTTACACCTGACAAAACTCATAACAACCCAAGCATCATTAGTTATTGTAGTTATGATTTCCACCCACTTAGAGACATAGTCTACAACAACTAAAATAAGAAAACCTAGAAGAAGGACAAAAATGACCAATAAAATCAATACTGCAAATATCAAATATCTCACAATATAACATGAGTTGCAGAGACAACTCATCTCTTCTTGTGATGGATCTAACTGCTCTTTGACATTGCTCACAATTTTTCATACACCCTTCGTGCATATTTAAAATTGGTAGGTCAACTAAATCCACAATCCAACACCTTCCTACATGTTTTTTGTGTCATAGTGTCCACCAAAAAGTGATGAGTGACAAAACTCAAATACATAAGGTATCTCAATGACTGGAACGCACCTCTTCATGACTTGGTCACTACCAATGCACCATTAGAGTGGCTCATCCCACATAGGGATGGCAAAAAAAATCCGCGCCCGCGGATATCTGCGGATAAAATCTACGACGGATAGTTGATACCTGCAGATATTTACTACCCGCGGGTTGTGGGTAGCGAGTTTTTTAATGTTCTCTTATAAACGAGTCAGGTACGGGTATTATACTATCCGTACCTGCGGATATCCACTACCCGCAAAAAATAAAAATAAAAATATAATTTATATTTTATTAAATTAAATTAAATTAAATTAAAATTAACATTAATTTATATTTTAGAAAGTTAAATTTAATTAAAATTAAATTTTAATTTATATTTTATTTAATTTATATTATATTTTATATATTTTTTGTAATTTTATTTTAATAATTTATAAAAAAATATATCTTTTTAAATATTTGCGGGTATCCACGTGTTTTAAAATATCCGCGAATATTTTTTAAACGGATATCTGTACGAGTAGCGAGTGAATTTTTTTTTGTCAGGTCAGATTGCAAGTAGACAATATCCGTATCCGATCTAACCCATTGTCGTCCCTAATCCCACATTATATTTTACCTCACTTTTCATGTTAGCTCTTTCAAATTTAGAAAATGAAGAAGGAATAACAAAAACAATCAAATAATTAACGATGTCAAAAAAACCAAGATTGGGAAAATATATAGTCAAAGCTAATAAGACTTCATCACGCGAAGCAATATAACTAATTCATATGATTCTTTCGTAAGGTATGTGTCGACACTTCGCTTGTAAAATATCTTTTTTGATGAGTAAGATCCACATGTGATTTTTATGACTTTTTAATATTTTTATTTTGATGAAATTGATTTTTTTTTTGTTATCTAATTTACAATATTTTCTTTATACATATTTTTCTAAATAAAATATTATTTCAATACCTTATGTTTGTATGTGTTGTTATAATGTGACATGTGATGATTATTATATGTACGCAAACATATATAGATATAAAATGTGCAAGATTAACATTTGGACAAAATGGAGATTTTAATTTTAAATATCTAAATTATATTTTATATTGGTATGAGCTTTATATTAATCTTGTAATGAATTTATAGTATAATTAATATCGTAAATTTTTAGAATGTTACTTTAAAGCAGAAACTCTGTCAACATATAAAGTAAAACATAACCCAAAATATAGAAAAGGACAATCACATCACAATATAGAAAATCCTTAGCCAAATGCAAAATTGCATAATTGAAAGAAATATTGTTCGAAAGAAAAGATAAATAAAATAAAAATTGATTTTTAGAGTTATTTAATTTTAAAAATGATATTTTTATTTATTAGCATTAAATTTTTATTATTGATTTATACTATTAATATACTGTTATAATTATTTATTAATAATATTACTTTATTTATTAGTATTAGCATTTAAGAAGAACAATTGTAGAAAATACAAAAGACAAGGAAGATTATTATTCTATAATGCATAATCGATTATACAATTTACAAAATAATAAAAAGGGTAAAAAGTGACAGCAAAATGGACTATGTCATCCAAAAAAAAATTAAAACTAGTCATATTTGATAACATTAAATAAGTATGTTTTATACGACATAATTAATTACATTACAATAAAGCTCAATTTTTTTATAAAGTTAAAAAAACTATTCATGGATTTCATTTTTTTTCTCCTTTTGTCTTTTTTTTTTTTTTTTTTTTTTATCAAATCACTTCCTCTGTTACTTTCTCTTTCTCATTTTTTTTTTTCTTTTCTCTTTTTTCTTTTCTCTTTTTTCTTTTCTCTTCTCTCTTTAATGGAGTGATTTGGAGGCAAAGTAAAAAGAAAGTACAACAGTTTTCTTTAGTGAAAAGATTATGAATTTGAATTAAAATCTAGGTTTAATACGTTGGAAGGTCTCTATATTTGGGATTTGTTTCAATTAGGTTCTTTAATTTTGAAAGTGATTAATTAGATTTCTAATTTAGTTAATTTAATCCAATAAAAGTCTTTCCATGACAAGCTGAAGCTTCCAAATAACACTGTTTCAAGTGTATACGTGGATTATAACATTTTAAATTAAGAAGACTAAAACATTAAAATTTTCGTAAACTACCGTACTTGTCAACAGTCTCCTTAAATTTCTCTTCATCTAGAAACTGACGTATGAGAAAAACAAGTTCTCTGCTGAGGGAAGACATGATTGTGCCTTCAACAGAAAACCGCACGAAAGATCTAGAACATCAACAATACCTGGACATCGAAAAACATAATTAAACTGACGATACATCAAAACCCACAAATTCATCAAAATACGTATATACAAGCACATCACAATCACAAGGAACTCTAAATTGGAGAGAAAAATCGTGCTAGAAGAGACAAAATGAGAGGGCGAAGGAGCTCTCACCTGCCAGAGAATCCCTAGCACAGATCGAGAGGGTCGGAGTAGAACGAGAATGGCAAGGGAGGGTTTCAGTATTTTTCTCACTCTACTTTCTCTCTCTAACTTTTCTTTTGTTTGAGCTCTTCTGGTTGAGTATTTATACAAGAACAAGAAAAAGGGGCTAAGGATTTGAAGAAGAATGGAGATACAAAATCTGCCAGAGGCATAATGTTGGCTGAACTGAAGAAATTAATAGAAGCTAACCCCCTCTTTCGTGATAAACTTCAATTTCCAACCTTAAAGAACTCCAGATTACGGACACTAATTAATTAGAGGTTCTTAAAGAACTCATATTTTGTGTGTCAATTTAATCAATCCGTTCCATGGAACGAAAACCAATGTCTATCTAATTTCTCACACAAAAACGATGATCACCAAATGTAAGCACAATCACGAACCCAACAACAAGAACTCAAATTTCGCAGATTTCCTCAATTTGGCAGACACGACCTATGATCTCAAAATAGGAAATATTATTCTAATATGTTTAATAATTTCATATCTTTAATAATTTCTAATTATTTTTTCATTTATTAATATATTTTGCCAATAATTTTAAAATGTTATAATCCACCTATATATCTGAAACAGTATCACTGGAAGTGTCAGCTTGTCACATATTCAAATACTTCAGTGTCAATAAAAAACTTATATTAAATTAAATTAACCAAATTAAGAACTTAATTAATTACTTCCAAAATTGAAGATCTAATTAAAACAAACCTATCTCCAAACCTATTAAACTTAAAATTTATTAGTATTTGTGATTGATTGAATTGAATTAATAAAGATGGATAAGTTGTTTTATAATGTAATGTCAAAATTATCCTTAGCTGTGTTTTTTTAAAATATAAACATTTTTTTTAAAGAATTAGTTAAGAAAATGAAAATATTTTTTTTTCTTAAAAAATATTAACTATTTAAAAATGTTGTTAATTGATGGTTGATAATAGTTATAAAAAAAATTAAAAAACAGCTATTTAAAAAAATAAAATCATGATTATAAGAATAAATTAATAATTTCTCAAACAATTCTTATATCCACGAATTTCTCACAATTTCATCTTTAATTTTCTTGTTAAATCTTTTCCTACAAATTAACCCAAGTTTTAATGTCATCCTTAGTTTCCTCTTCTAAATTTTTTTTCCTACAACTTATTACAAATTATAGGAAACAAGTTAAACCAAATAAAGACAATTATAAAAAATAATCTCAAATTAAATCCTCATAATACCCACAAATAATATATGACACATATTTTTATACTCATTTAATACAGAATACAAGGGTAAAATGGTCTAAAAAGTATAAAGTTTTGTAGTTTTTTAAGAAAAAAAAGAGAGTAAAAAATAAGTAAAGATAGTGTCAAATGAATGAAAAAATTTAGGTGTGTCAAAAAATATTTTTCATAATAAATTATTGAGAGGATGTGTCAGGAGAGAAAGACGTAAATGTATTATCCTCATTGCCTTCATATATATAGAAATGAAAGAACCATAAACACACATAACATTCACGGAATTACTCTCAACCTCTTCTTTTCTTCTTATCTCGTGAAGAGATTTATATAAGAAACAAATAATCGATTACGTTTATAATTGATTGTGTGAAAATTAATCAATGACAAAAGTTAGAATAATTGATTGTTACATATATAATATAATGATGCTGATATAATATAATAAAATAGTTTTATCATTTTATAAATATATCAGTTTATAAGTTTTTGTAAATTATTATATCTATCAAATTATTTTTTTTTATTTTTTTTTAAATTTAAAAAGTTTAATACGTTTTTTATTTCCTAAATTTTATATAAAATTGAAATCAGTTTTTCAAAATTTTAACCTAATTTAATTCCTTAATTTCATAAATAAGTGAATTTAGTCTTTGAAATGAAAGAAGTTAAAATTTTATTAAATTGTATAAGAAAATTCCATGAAATATTATGTTTGGACATATGCATGTGTCACTTTTTTTTCCAGTGAATTTCTTCTCTTTTCTTACTTTCTTTTTTCTTTGTTTTAAAACCTTAAGTTTCATTTAGAATGGTTAATCGAGCCTTTAGTTTATGGATTGATTTTTTTTTTCTTTTTAAAATCAGGTCTTATTCATTTTACCCGTTTAATAGGAAAATTTTAAAAGCTCAATCTCAAAACCCCACATAAAATGGATTAGGATAACATTACTGGTTTTTCAAAACTAAATTAATTCATTTTTACTGCATTCTCAATTATGAGAATGATACGGAGTTAAAAATAATGAGACATCATTATTTTAATATTAAAAGATTTTAATATAAAAAAATTGTTATTAAAGAGTTTCATTATTTTAAAACGCACTATCTCTCTATAAATCATTTTTCTAGAGTCTTCTGTCTTCTCTCTAAGGGTTTTTACACCTTATTCATCTATTTGAAGATCGGAGACTGTATGTGTGATCCTCGCGGTGAGATCTTCAAGTCTAACCGAACAGTTTCTCAAAAAGAGTAAGTTAGTTTTATGTTCTTTTTCTCTAATTTCACGTTCTTAAATACATGTGGGGTTTTCTGTGTTGCATGTATGGTCTGAGTCTTATTTTAGGTTCTTTGTTGATCAGTGGTTCTAATAGTGTATCCTGATCATGTTTTTGTGGTCTATAGGTGCAGATAGAGCTCTTTGAGCTATGAAAGCGGTATAGGAACTTCTAAAACAATTGATATTCTAAAAAGGTCAGGGAAGCTAGTTTTGAGTAGTTTTATTTGATAGACAGGTTATAAAATATGTTGGTATGATGTGAAATTGATTTAATTGTGAAATTGAAATGAGTGATAAATTCTAGCATGTTGAGCGTTTGTTGAAATGTTGATTTTTGTTTGCAAATGCATGATAAAGGAGGTGAAGTGTAATTTGATGTAAAGTTTCTGTATGATGAAATTGAAATGGTAAATTGGGTGATTTAGAAACTATCACACTGTCATACATCCCAATTTTGTATGTAGATGTAAGAATAGGAGGTTTTTGTACTAAAAAGAGAGGTGTTAATAGGTGAAAACCTAAGATACGAGTTATATGGTAGAAATTGTACTTTGAGATTGGTATAAGGGTTATTTAGGACTGTTTTGAGTTCTAGGACAACAAAGTTCTGAAGTAGAATTGGTTGGTCACCATTTGGGTGTGTTTTAGTGTGATTTTCCCTCATTTTAGAGGTTTTCAATAGTGAAATTTTGAATTAGAGGGTTTGGACTATATGTGATGGTTTAGGGATTGTTGTTAAGTCTATTTAGACTTGTTTAAGTTGTAGATGCAGAAAATTGGTAAGCAAAAGTATAAAATGGAGTTTGAGTTATCTTAAGTGGTTAAATAGGTATGAGATAGCAAATCTGAGTTGGGAAGGTATTTTTCAAGGTTACTATAGGTACAGAAGGTCCTAAGGTTCATTAGAAGGTAGGGGGAAAGTGTCCAGGTCGAAATTAGAAGAAGAGTATTTTACTCATACTGTTGAGCATCCAAATTGGCGCTGAGCGCATGAAAATGCGAAATGCGCTCAGTTGAAAAACAGTGTTGGACGCTAATGTTCCAGCATTGGGCGCTATTTCTGGGCGCTCGGGCACTACTGGGTGACGCTGCAACAATTTTGGATGGTTTTCAGGGTTTTAGGTGTCCAATTTTTTTATTCTTTAAGTCATTTTGGGGGGTTTTGGACCCTTCTGGAGCTATTGGTGAGGATTTTAAAGTTATTTCCCTTGTCTAAGTTTGAGTTTAAAGGATTTTAGTGTTGTTTAGTGGTTCTTCTTAGGTTGTTCTTGTGTATAAATGTGTAGTAAAATAATACTGACCAAAATCTCGAACCGCATTTCCTGAGGCGTGTAGATCACTGTCCTTAAGGACTTATCCGCGGTGTGTTATGCAAGTCCCCCAGGATACAACAGGAACTTCTCGAAATGAATTCGAGGATCACAGAACTAGCAAGAAACTCTATAAAGATTTTATACCCAGGATAATTTTAGGAGAAGAAGACAAAGAATGAACTTTGGTGTGTTTAGGAATGGAGAAAGAGTTCTCTATTTATAGAGATAGGGAAGAATAAAATCAATAAAAGACAATAAAATACAATAAATAATTTGGCCGTTGCAGCACTTAAAAATTTGGCTGTTGGAATATTACCGTTGGAGAAACGTTTCTTTTGCAATAATATGATATTATTACAACAAAATGTACATGGAATGGTTCCATGTGATTTGTGATGACTTGTTGGGGTTGTTTATGGTGCTTTAAAGTATACTCAATGTTATACATGTTTGTATGCAAGGTAAAAGTGAAAGGTTAATATGTATATGGTTTCAAATGGATCTATGTATTGTATGCAATGTATATATAAATATATGGTTTATATGAGAATGAAAGTGGCGTGTAATGTAATATGAGAAAAGTGTGTTATGAGAAGAATCTCAAGGATAAATTATATATTATAGCAAGTTGAAAGAGAATGCTTGATAGAGAGACAATGGTACCCAGGTATCTTGATATTCTACCAACCATTTAACTCATGTAGAGTTGAATGAGGTGGTAGAGAGAATGGCATGAGATCTTCACGCAAACCCTCTGGGTTTTAGGAGTAGAAGATCTACCTCATGGTGAGTAGGTCGAGTTACCCTTGTTTATAACTCTTAGACTATAAATACTACCATGAGTGCATGCCTACAGTAGTTTATATCAGCATTATATCTGGATGAGTGAGTATAGTGGTCTTGTGGTTGTATGAATTATTTGTTCTTGAATGTTGTTAATTGTTAAAGCAAATTATTATCTGATGTTTTTCTTGTGTCTAGCTTACTCTTGTTTTTGTGTTATCTGTTGTGTGTTGTTTTCTCTTTTGCAATGATCACCTAAATGGTGTAAGCTTACGGAGACCGTTCTTTCAGTTGTTCTAGCAAGAGACGACGACAAAATAAATAAGTGATAGATGGGTCTACAAAAACAAATCTATTGTCTTTTTATAGGTTTGTTTTCATATAAGTAATTCTATTATCATATATGTAATAGAACATTTTAGTAGTTTTATGCTATAAAAATGGAATGTTACACATTTTCACATAATATTTTACTAATATTTTTCTTTTTACTCCAAATATCTTTCTACAATGCTAAATACCCAAAAAAAATTATAGTTTAAAAATTTTAATGCAAAGGGTAATTTTTTATTATCTAACAAAAAAGTAGCTTTGACAAAATTAGTGTAATAATTATTTTATATAAAGTTTGAAAAATAAAGTTAATTTATATTTGTTTCTAATATATTTCCTTAAAAATAAATAAATATTAATTTTATAAAAAGTTTTTCAAAACATTTTTTTAATTGTTATCATATTTTTAGATACATAATATCATTATTTTGAAAAATTAAAAATATAGTATATGTTGAATTTGTTTGAGCTTAAAAATAAGATAATTTTAAAAGAAAAAAATGTTTAATAGAGATCATTTGTTTCATAAAATGTTTAATATAAGATAATTGTAAAAGCATATTTTTTTTCTAATTTTTGAAAGTTTCTATAAATTTATTTTGACAAACTATTTAAAAAATATTATATATAATAAATAAATTTTAGCTTATTTTTAGTTTTAATATCTAAAATACAAAAGCACACTTTAATTTAAAAAAAATATTTTTTTTTCAAAAAAAAATCATTTAAAAATATCAAATAAGCAACAGCTCCTCCGGTAAAACAATATTAATATAACATAAATATTTTATAAAATTAAAAAATAATATAATTAAGTTATAATATTAATTAAACTAATATGTTATTTTTATAAAACAATGTTAATATAACATAATTATTTTATAAAATTAAAAAATAATGTAATTAAATTAGAATTAAACTAATATATTAACTTAATTAAAAAAGAATATTATTAAAAATAAAATAATCAAGATGTTAAAAAGAAATCCATAAACTCATTTTAATCTATAAAACTTTATAAATATTTAATCTTAAAAGTGTTTTTAATGAAAGATTTCTTTTATCCTATGGATTTTTTTTCTTTTTTTTACTTTAATCGAAGACTAAATATTATATTATGAACTAATTTCACTATTCTATCCATTTATCTTCTTTTCTCCGTATGCTGTCTTCAAACACCACGCCACAACTATAGCCCAAACCACCGTCGGCGTCGCTGCAACTTGCGGTTGGAACCGTCGCCAACGCAACTGGTGCCGCACTCTTCTTCTTCGTCGCATGAGGATTTCTCTCTTTCGAGACTAATGGGTGTTCTGCACCACAACATCATCCATCTTAACTGCATTGGGAGACGCGTAACCAAGACACGTCGCCCAGGGCAAATCGGAGGTGGTTGGTCCCTCACGAACTTCTTGTCACACTATCTAGTGTTACATCTCCTTCATTACTATTAAAACTTCCTTTCCTCCTTTCTCAATTAATTTTAAATTAATCTACAATTGGTGGTAAGTTTTTTTCTTTGGTTTCATTGTGATTTTTGGTAACGAAGAAGATGGAGATTCTGTTGTTGTGTGTGGAAGATGATTGGTCATATATGTGAGTTACTGTTGTTCTGCAGATAGAGAATTGGAAAAAGTTCTTTTAACAACACTTTTTTAACAACTTTTTGACAAAGCATACAGTTTGTGATTGGTCCGTTTTAAACATTTTTAAAACATAAATTCAAATAGACCAATAAAATGATGACACCGTTGTCAAAAAAATTATCAAAAAGTGTTGTCAAAATATCATGATCCTAGAGAATTATGATACCGTTCCCATGAGGGCCTACGTAATGACGTCTCCAAATATCATAATCTATATATGATGGAAATGGAACACTCAACAAAATTTCAACACTTTCTTATTTTCAGGAGTAATTAAATTTTGACGCCATTATTTTGAAAATTTTTTGACACCTGTTGCCGTCTGATTGGTCCAGTTGGAAAAGATTAAAAAAAATTAAATGACATGGAAATGCAAATGATTTGGTGTTGGTGGGTTTTAAGTTCGCGGGTTTTATTTTGGGGATTTCGTCGTGCGGGTTTTATTTTGGAGATTTCAAAAATTGGAAATTTCATTTTTTAGAGAGAAGACACGAGAGAGAACCACAAGAGAGAATGTTCTCTCACCTAGGGGTGGACAAATCGAACTGAACTGTACTGTACTACTAAAAACTGAACTGTAAAACAGTTCAGACAAACTGAACTAAACTATAAAACAGTTCAGACAAACTGAACTGAACTGTTTTTTGTTTTATCAAACTGAACTATACTGAATTGTACTAAATTACAGTATGAACTAAACTGAACTATTAACTGAATTGTAAACTACACTAACTGAACTATTAACTGAACTGTAAACTGCACTAAACTATTAACTGAATTGTAAATTATACTAACTGAACTATTAACTAAATTGTAAACTACAGTAATTTTAACTAAACTACAATATAAACTGAACTAAACTAATAACTATATTAATTTTAAACTGAATTGTACTAATTTTTAAACTAAATAGTATAACAATACATATTCTTTTTAATTGAAATTTATTTTAATATTTATTTTATTTTATTCATCTAATAAATTGATTTTTAATTATTTAATATTATTATTTTCTATTTTATTTATATTTTTTTATTATTAAAAGTTATTTTATTTTTTATTTATTTA
>NC_028355.1:13162393-13172853 GCF_000741045.1 Vigna radiata var. radiata
ATCAGTTATTTTTAGTACAATATAGTACAGTTAACTGCAGTACAGTACAAATTAGTTATTTTTGCCCAGCCCTACTCTCACCCACAACTGTCGTCGTTCATCGGAGTTGTCTCCCCTGCCGTTTGGGCCGAACATTTTGCCATTTCGGAGCACTGTTCCTTTCGCAATTTCAATAGTGCTCTTTAATTCGTTCTTTATTTCCTTTTCATATGTGCTGGGAATATTATTGTTATAGATTGAATTGGAAAAGTCTTATATTGTCATGTTCTTAATTATGGTTATTCTGTACTTCTATCTGCATGATTCAAAAAGGGTTAAATATGCTTTTAGTCCCTGAAGTTTCACTGATTTTTGGTTTTAGTCCCTGCATGAAACATTGATGGCATTTCATCCTCTTAGTATGGAAACATGTATATTTAATCCCTAAAAATAGACGGTGTTAATTTTTTGGTGAAGTGGCAAACGGCAAGACCAGGTTTCTGCCAGCTTTCTTTTAAGTATCTGCCACGTTTCATGTTTAATTTCATGTTTAATTTGTGGAATGAAATTAAGTAATTGGCACGTGTGGATGATTAAATTAGGGCTTGAAAGCTTCCAATTGGGGAAAATTATTTTCTGGAAACATTGTACTCCAAAGACGCCCACACCTCCACCATCGTTCTCCAACTCTGTCAGTCGCACCCTCTTCCGCATCGCTGACAGCCCCCTGCCGGAGTCCCATGCCGCCTCCCTCACCAAGCAGCTCCTTGAAGCCCTCACCCTCTGCCCTCGGAGTCCCACTACTGGAGTCCCACTGTTGGAGTCCCACCCCGAAAACCCGAAAACCCTTCTATGGAGATTCTGTTGTAGAAATTTTTGAAGTTGTTTTAAGGAGGTTTCCTTCCACAATTTTTAGGTATATGTTTGTTCAGGCTAAGGATCTTCTTAGGAAGATGATCTGTAGAGGATCTTCTTAGGAAGATGATCTGTAGAGGATCTTCTTAGGAAGATGATCTATAGAGGATCTTCTTAGGAAGATGATCTATAGAGGATCTTCTTAGGAAGATGATCTGTAGAGATCCCTCTGCACGTATATCTACACATCAAGCCTTGAGTATGTTTATTCCTTTCAAATTGTTCTTAAAAAAAGTTAGGTTTCTTGTGTTACTTTATTAATTAATGTGCCATTTATTTGGTCGCAGGACATCCATGGATTTTGATTACTGCTCATCTTTCTTGAAGAGTGTCGCTTCAAACTATTTCATCCATTTTTGTACAATTTATAGAGAAAAACATAAACTCTTGTGATGATGTATATTATACAGATTTTTAGAATATTATTACAATGTTTCCAAAACTTACTTTTCCCCAATTGGAAGGTTTTGAGCCCTAATTTCTAATTTGATTTCAATCACCTACACTCAAGACTATCTCCCTCTTGAATAACACAATTTCGAACCTAATTTTCCCCCAACTCAGATCACGAACAACAACCCCAAGAAGGTGTCTTAAAATATAGTTTATAAAAGATTAAGTCACCAACACACGTGCTACAATGTTAATCTACTTCCAAATGTTAAAAAACTTCAACGTGGAACGCAATGTTCAATGAAGATGGAAGAAGACATGGCAAGGCCGTTTGCCACCTCACCAAAAACTTGACACCGTCTATTTTTAGGGACTAAATATACATGTTTCCATACTAAGAGGATGAAATGCCATCAATGTTTCATGCAGGGACTAAAACAAAAAATCAGTGAAACTTCAGGGACTAAAAGCATATTTAACCCATTCAAAAATAGTTGTTATGCTTTTGGACAATACTCTTGACTACATGGATAATGTCAAAGACAAGGGAAAGCCATGGTGGACTAAGTTTAGAACATTTAAAGGAGACAATAAAAAATGAAGAGTTCTACATCCTCCTTTTCAACCTCAACAGTTTCTTCCCTCCATCCTAAGATTAAAGAGGGAAAAACATGTATTTTCTGAAAGCAGAAGCAATTCTTGCACATTCGGCACTAGTGCAAAATTGGACTTTCCATAGACGTCGGTCTAGAAAACACCCAACGTAAATTAATGACCGGTTGTATTTTCGTAAATAAGTGGGCATATAGACATCGGTTGGAAGGGGCACTGACGTCTACAATATTATAGATGTCGGGCCCCTATTAACTGACGTCTATATGACTCTTATGTGCAGAAACTTTGTCTGAACTCCCCACTTATTTTTTCTTTCCTCCCAGTGTTGTTTCTCCACAATGAGTTTTATAAAGATTTGTTCCTTGGCCATGGAGTTCGATATAGATGTGATAATTGATGTCAGAAAATCACTTGTATGTCCAATAAATCTTAAAAAAAAATTGGTTCACTTAAAAATCAATGTCCTTTTCATAGTTAACCCCTATGTGCAGAAACTTTGTCTGAACTCTCCACTTATTTGGCCTTTGCTCCCAGTGTTGTTTCTGCATAATGAGTCTTACAAAGAATTGTTCCTTGGCCATGGAGTTCTATATAAATGTGATAATCAATGCCTGAACATCACTTTTATGTCCAATAAATTTAAAAAAAACAATTGGTTCACTTAAAAATCAATGTCATTTTCATAGTTAACCCTTGTCTGCAAAAACTTTGCTTGAACTCCCTACTTATTTGGCCTTTGCTCCCAATGTTGTTTCTACACAATGAGTTTTACAAAGAATGGTTCCTTGGCCATGAAGCTCGATATAAATGTGATAATCAATTCCTGAAAATCATTTGTATGTCCAATAAGTCTTAAAAACAATTTGTTCACTTAAAAATCAATGTCATTTTCACAGTTGACTCATGTGTGTAAAAACTTTGTCTGAACTCCCCACTTATTTGGCTTTTACTCCCAATGTTGTTTCTGCATAATGAGTTTTACAAAAAATGATTCCTTGGCCATGGAGTTCCATATAAATGTGATATTCAATGCCTGAACACCACTTGTATGTCTAATAAATCTTAGAAAAAAAATGGTTCACTTAAAAATCAATGTTATTTTCACAGTTGAACAATGTTTCGAAACGGTGGAACGTTTGGCCCGAACGGTAACGAAGACAGCTCTGATGAACGACAGCATACACACTCAGGTGAACGACGACGATTGTGGGTGGAAGAACAATCTCTCTTGTGGGTTCTCTCTCGTGTCTTCTCTCTAGGAAATGAAATTTCCAATTTTCGAAATTCCCAAAATGAAACTTGCGAACTTAAAACCATGCAACCTCAAATCCTTTGCATTTCCATGTCATTTAATTTTTTTTAAATTTTTTCTAACTAGACCATAAGAGTGCGACATATAAATGATATCAAAAATTTGTCAAATAATAGTATCAAAGTATCATTACCTTTTCTAAAATTAGATGGATGAAATTAATTTAGTTTTAGAGATAAACTAAAAATATGGTGTAAAATTGAAAGGAATTAAACCATATTTAACTTTAATTTTTTTTTCTCAGTCAATAATTCAAACAGAACCTAAGTGATATGATTGTTTATTTATTCTCATAAGCGACTATAGGAGTAATTAGCTTCCAGACTGAACATTTGTAGAGCTAAACAACTATGAGTGCAGAAGAAGATAGATTCCCGTTTTAGGTAATTGCAGAATGACAAAACCAAGTAAGGTCCACATAATTAATGTCACCAAATGATACAAATAATAATAAAATAAAAAGATTGAAGGGCTTTTTACGACGTTAATATGTGAGAGGGACTTTACTAGATATGAAAGGTGAAGGAATTATTGGCACTAAAATATTAGATTGCTGCCCTTTCAGTGTACCAAAGGAATTCAAGGAATGTGAGGCTCAAAACAGATAATGTTCAGACACAGACATACATATAACTCACATCACCAACTTTCTCCCCACCAATCATGTTGCCCCAACCACTATCACTATCTATGCAACTAAACCATCACAATTTATATATATATATATATATATATATATATATATATATTCTTGAATGTATTTAATTATTCTTGTTTTCGCTTTTATTCGAAATCTCATATCGGACTCTGAATTTTTTTATCTTACTTAGATTCTTAATTTGGAAAGATTAAAGTAAATGTGATTCTTACGGTTAAATTGGCTTATCAACGTTAAAAAATGATGAGGTAGACCATACGTAGTATTTGACCTTCACCTTCACACGTTTTACCACTATTGGAGACACTAATGATATTGGCAATCATCTCTACCACGAACCTACAACACTTACCACCATTGGAGCCATGTTAAGAATCATGGTTATCATACTTTTAAGTTAACTCGTAAGTTTACGTTTTCAGACATGATTTTCGAGTTAATTTAGAAATAAATTTGTTTTCTACATAAACTCGATAAAAACAACTGTGAAATTGGTAGGATCGCGGATTTGAAATGATTCTGAAAACTTAAAAGAGAGAAAAATTAAAAAAAAGACCATATTTATGTTTTATAACATTTAATTTTTAATATATCTATAAATTTTATTTATTAAAGTTATATAATTTTGTAAACTTGTTTAAATTAAGATATTATTTATATAATTTGTTTTCATCTGAAATAAATTCTAACGAGTTTACGGGTTGAGTTTATTCAACTCTCACGAGTTTGAATTTACTCAACTCTCACGAGTTTGAATTTACATAAACTCTCGAGTTTGATAAACTTACCAACAATAATTAGCATTGACACTTACAACCATCTCTACCACGAACCTAGAACCCAAAACGTGAAATAGCAACTCCTCCACGGACCACCTCGCGACAACCATAGTTGTTCCATGTCGTCAATCACCGTGATGCATCACCATTGTTACCCATTGACGCCACCATCATCCATTCACAACAGCAACAACAACAGATCTTCATCATTCATCGCAAGCGTAGAGCCATAACGAGATCTTATTAATGTTCATTTAGATAAATTACTAATGTTACATCTTATTATGCCACCATTGAATCTCCAGTCTTTATCTTTCTCGCGTGTCACCACTCAATCTTTACAAAACCCTAACTTTGGAAATCACCACCCCTGTTCTATTAGGTCTTTTCTTATACACTGTCAGTTTCCAACCATGGCCAGATAATTGGAAAATCTCAATTTTTTTTATGAAACTCTAAAATTGAAAAATTTCTTAATTACTTTCTACTCTTCGTTCTGCTATTGAGAAGCCACTATTAGAAAGCATTTAAATATATATGCTAATAAATATATCCCAAAATATCTTTTAACCACTTTAAATCAGTAAAAACTTAATAAATCTAATTGAACGATATTTTAATATATTATATCCCGTAAATACTGTAATATGTTATACTTAAATTCTTATATGTTTTTTAAATATTAATAATTTATGACTTATTTTTTTTTATTATTGTAAGAGCATTATATTTGGATCCCAATGATTATCCCCACGTTGTTTTTCATCATTCACAGCATCCATGAACAACAACATCATCTCTGCCACACCACACAACTCGTCTTGTCCTGCTCTTTCACTTTCAAAATTACACCTGCAAAATAAGATCCTTTCAATTACAAAACTTACTACCGACCACATTATTTTCCACACCTTCATAATAATTCTTTCCAAAGTATTTTCATTACAAGATTATATACATATAATAAATTATAAAAATTAAGATATGAGTTTAATACGTCTTTTTATTAGAATATTTTAACATCACATAAAAAATTATTCTTGTATCTTAAAATGTATATTTTGGCCAGCAATTAAATGAAATATTACTAAAAGTGTGAGTTTTATAAAATATATTAAATTAAAAATTAAAAAAAAAATCTTGAAAGTAGTGTAGAATGTTATTTTATTTTTAATGAGGAAAAAAATGAATATTCGTATTAATTTTAATTTTATATATAAATAAAATAGGTTGTCAACTTCAAATAGAAGAGTTTCTACTGTATATTATTATAGATTAAAAAAAACAAGCTAAAGTATGATACAATGTGCAAAGACGAAGAAGAAAGACTGAACTAAAGATGAGAAAGGAATATTTGCTTCTTATATGTTGAGAAAAAGTTAAAGAGGAGTAGGGAGAGAAATAAATAAAAATTGAGAGAACAAGCTTTTTCAAGGGAAAAAAAATGTACATTGACTAATTTCTTTAAAGTGAATTTAAGAAAGGAAATGAGGTTTTTTTCATATTTATTTTTTATATACGTTGTTAATGTATTTCATAAAGAATATTGTGTAATAAAAAAATGTCAAAAGGTCAAAGCTTCTTGATCTAGTAAAAATAAGGGATCCTTGTATACATGTTTCGAAACTCTTAACTTTAAAAGGCGAACGCTTTTAGTTTAAAAAAAAAGATGACCTTTTTTTTTGCATGTCCTACGTCTTGAGTTAAAGAAAAATTGATATGATTATAAGAAGAATGAATAAAGTACACCAATTGTTTATAATTAGAGACTTTTTTCTTTTCTTTTTACCTCTATGGTAATATTTTTTTTTGTTTAAAAAACATATTTAATATCGAAAATTAAAAAAGAAAAAAAAATAGTAATATAATAGGTAATAAGAGAGCAAATAGAAAAAATAGAAACATGATAACCCTTCCTCTCCGGCCTTTTTTTACTATGTTACCTTTTTCATTTTATTTATTTTTTTCAAAATATAATCGGACCACTAAGAAATTTGATGTTAAAGAACATTTAGAACCAATTAGATTTTAAAATAGTATAAGTTTTCATCTATTCTATAAAATCCTTTATATCTTAATTTTGTGATGCTTTAATCATTAATTTTAGTGAAGATAATCGGGAGAACTGATTATGTCAACCTGTTCTATCATATACTGATTTTTTCTTTTATTTGGATAATCTTGTTCTCGGTTTCTAGTTAAGTAATAAAATTTTTTGAACTGTGAGAGATTAGTTTTGATAAATAGTCAATCTAAGGTAAGAGAAGTTAATAAAAAATTGATAAATACTATTTAATAAATTTTGGTAGTAATAATGTGATATTCAACCTTGTGGTGTAATGGATTGATTGTGCTATGATTATTTTGATCTCTTTACTTAAATATATATTGATATGTATGTTGTGCAAGTTGGTGAAGAAAGGATGGAATTGGTGAGATGATGAATTTAGTTTATTAAAATGATGCAATTTGTTTGGTTTTTATTGTTTTGAGCTGCATAATCCAAGTAAATTGCTTTATAATATATAAGCATGGTCACATGAATTGTCTTGATTGGTTTTGCACTAAATTAAACTTTGGTGACATGATTTTTGGGTTGTTTTATCAAACTATTTTCTTCCTTGTGTTGATGAGAGTATTTGTAATGTAGCTTTTATGAAAAAATGAGATTGGGTAAAATAAATTGTTTATTTTTAAAGTGTTTCAAATTGGTTCATTGGTGTATTGAAATACTTTTGAAAAGGAAAGAGCCTATATGGCGTAAGAGAACCTTAAAATAACTTTGATATACCCAATGAATCAGTTATAAAAACACTAAAACATTTACATATCTGTTATAGCAATGCGCAATATCAAAAAATCGCTAGGTGTCAATGGAGAGCTCAAATAAGTGAGCTCTAGAAAGTTAGTTATTCCAATGTTCTAGAGTGTCGGACACCACTCTAAGACCATTGGGCGCTCACAAGTTAGTGAGCTCCATGGATTCTAGCACTGGGTGTAAGTTTTGGGTATTAAGCTGTCTTGGTAAAATCATGATTCTCACTATGTTAATCGTTAGATTAGGTTGAAATTTTGACAATGGGTCCTAGACATATGAATCTTTAATTTGACCATAAGGATCTTTGATTTGAGGTCTCTAGTTATGGAAATTATTTTTGTTGTGACTAAATTATTGAAAATATTGTATCTGAATATTATGCTAATGCAAAAGAAAATAAAGGATGAGTTATTAACATTTAAATTAAAATGAATAATATGTGATTGATGCTATGAGATTATTTTGGATTGAAGTAAGACACCCATGTATGACATGATGTGATGATTTAAGATTATAATATAATTCTAAGGTGTGAGCTATGGTGCGAATGTGGTGAATGTAATGACTTCTAGGAAGAGAGTAGTACATTGATGTGATGTTAGAAAGTGTATTATGAGAGATTCTGAGAGACTATCATGACTCTGCTAGTATCTTACTCATGTAAAGGAAGATATCTAGTTGTAAAATTTAAAGGAGGTTCATACAATCTAGAGCTTCATTATGAAAAGGATCAGACTTAAAAAATATAAGGAATTTATCCTAGTGTACTTTAAAGGGATTGATGTCCCCATTTAAAATCTATACTGAGAGGCATGAGTGAGTATGACAGGTGCATATGGAAATAGAATCAAATGTGTTGAGATTGTTGATAAGGGAAGCATTGGTTTAGCTAAACCTTACAATCTCATATAGCTTTTGGTTTTTGATGATGACAACACATTATTAATAACAACATGTGTTGTTACATATTCATATGTGTTACATGTTCATTACTTTCATGTGTATGATTGCTTGAGAACATGTTTATGTTAATTCTAACTATGTGTGCAAATATATTGCATTCTACATGAGATATCATATGTGATTGCATTACATATGATTTAGAAAAGAAAACCACATACACTTTGGTTGAACTTATATTGTGTGGCAAAACTGCAAGTTTTAAGTCGACTTCATTATGAAGCAAGTCAATTAAACTCGTTACTTTGCATAAATTTTCTCAAACAGTGCTGTGAGTATTTTTGCAAAGAAAGATTTTCAAAACTACATTGAAGTGACAAAGTCGACTGTATGCGCAAGCTATTCGACTTAGTTAGTTATGTTTTGAATTTCTGTTGATGTTTGTGAAGTATAACGGCTATATTTTGTTTCTTTGACCAAGCATTAATTGTTAGTCAACTGAATTAAATGTGCAATCAATTAACTTGGTCTGACTGCTACTAATCCTATTATAACTATTATAATTGTCTATGGTTAATCGACTCTATTCGTAGCGTAGTCGACTTGAGAAGTGTCTGTTTCATGAAAAACTATAAATAGGCGCAAGTTTGATTTCTACAAAGACTTTTTTGTGAATTTAACTATTTCATTGATTCTTTTCATATTTGTAGAACGTGCTAAAGCTCCAAGAATGCATCAAAAAAGACTGTGGTGATCATTCTTTGGTGGTTCCTTTAAGAGCAAGTGTTTATGCTCAAAGTCAGATTGATCATATTGCACAGTGAGGTGTATCAACTACTTCTCTCAATCTTGTGAAGATTGTGGCTGCCCTGTTGTGATTACAGGAAGAGGACGTGCTGCGTTCTGGAAACTTTGAGGATTGTTCAAAGTGATTAAAGACTACAGGAGAGGGGATATCTTGTTGTTGTTCTTTGTGTGTTGTATGCCTATATTTTGGTTAGAGGGTTAGAGAGGTGTTTAATATTTTGACGTGGAGTTCTCTATGGAAATCTTGTTGTAAAAACCTTGATCATTATAATGCATTTGTTTCCGGGTTCAAGAAGGACACTGGATGTAGGCAGTTTGGCCTAACCAATATAAAAATTGTGTTTGAATCTTCTATCCTTGAATTCTTTACATTCAAGTCGACTTTATATTTCACACAGTTAACTATTTTCGCTGCACTTGAATAATATTTTTCTTTAAGTTTCAAGAAACTTTTGAAAGTTCTCTCTTTTACGAAAAAATTTTAAAAAGACTTTGATTTTTATATTTCACCAATTCAGCCCCCCTCTTCGTATTGAAACTAATCCATTCTATTTTCAACAAAATGTGTAAGTGTTGTGGGCCATGAGGGTTGTGGTTATCCTTGTGTCAATATTGGCATATTTTTGGTAGACATTTTTATTGTTGTTTTTGAGTATATGGTGGTTGAATTAATTTGGATTAAAATTCACTCTAATGTGATATAATATAAATTATATGTTTGGTTAACTACATTAGATTATCTCGTTGTCAATTGTGTAGTAGTTAAACCATAAGAGTTAATTTGTGAGGTTATATTGTGATAATTGAGGTTTAGAATTGTATTATGAGAGATAATGAATTTCTTGCTATTAAATATTAACTTCAAATTAGATGATGAATCATATTTGTGATACAATTTTGATTGATTAACCATGTTTAAGATAAAGATGAGGAGAGTGTGATAAATGATAAGAAATGTAACTTATTTAAAAAATGATTATACATATTCAATAAAAAATAGAATTCACATATGTAGTATTTATTAATTTTCACTAACTTAACCTTTTATTTATATATGTGATATCCATTTATAATGATCATATTTTACATAACATGCAAGTGATAAAAGAAATAGAAACAAAATTAAGGTTTACAGTGTCAGGTATATATATATATATATATATATATATATATATATATATATATATTACAAAACCATAAATATATTAAGTATATGCATAATTTTACGATGTCACCTACTGTAGTGGGGAAGGGTCGGCTGAGTCGGCCGGATCAAGAGTGCTG
>NC_028355.1:13173339-13179023 GCF_000741045.1 Vigna radiata var. radiata
GGACGGTTCGGTCTCGGGCTCTAATACCAAAACATTTGGCGCCCACCGTGGGGCCCGAAATCGTGATTTACCCAGAAACGAACACAATGGCTGAGCAGTTGCAATTACAGGTTCTGCAGGAGATGCAAAGACAGATGCAGGAGATGAGGGCAGAGATAGCGGCTCTGCGGGCAGAGCGGGAGAACGCAGTGGTAGGAGCTTCAGTGCAGTCGGTGAATGTGCAGATAGTCCACTCGGGAGATGAGGAGGTCAGTCGGCGGCCTTCGGTGGAGGAAGTGGGAGAAGCCGTTGGAGGAGCAATGGTGGGAGGAGGTCGAGGAAGAGGGACTGGCCGAGGGGAGGGGCCAGCAGGGAGAGGGGTCGGTCGGGGGGCTGAACCGAGCGGCAGGGGAGTCGGTGGGAGAGAAGGGTTGAACGGGAGAGGGAGAGGGAGAGACGGCCAAGGAAGGGGAAGGGACCGAGGTGAGGAAAACATAGGGCGTGACCAGGACAATCCGGAGGGGCGCAGGGAGCCTGCGCGGCAGAATCCGCAGTTTGAAGAGATTTGGGAGGAGGGAGACCAGTTCGACCAGGCCGAGGGGTTGCATCCGTTCACTCAGAATGTTATGGGGGCAGTGATGCCGGAGAATAAGGTTTTCCCTTGGGTCGAGAAGTACGGGGGCACATCAGACCCAGTGAAGCATCTGAGGTCGTTCGTGGATGCCATGGCAGTCTATTCATCCAATGAGTTGGTCTGGTGCAAGATATTTTCTCTATCTTTGAAGGATGAGGCTTTGGATTGGTTTCACTCATTGCCGCCTCGCAGCATTGACGGGTTCGTTACCCTGAGGCAGCTGTTCAGCCAGNAGTATGCCTCTAACCGTTCGCGAGGTTTGACTTACACCGCCCTTGTCAGGATGAAACAAGGGCGGGAAGAATCACTGAAGGGGTTTATGGAGCGCTTCAACCGAACCGCTCGGCAGGTGCGGAATGTGGACCAACGGCTGATAGTAAGCGCACTCACGACAGCGCTTAGGCCCGGCCCTTTCGTGGATTATCTATATGAGGAAGAGCCCCAATCTATGGGTGAGCTGCAGAATAAGCTGGTCGGGTTTATACGAATAGAGGAGGGGAGGTCGTATCGCAACGATCAGGGGGAAGAAGGAGGAACGAGGGAGAAATCAGGTCAAAGGGAACGAAGGGGAGAGAAACGACCGGTCGGCGGGGAGCATAGGNTGACAGTGAAGNGGGGGGCGGANATACAAAGAGCGCAACAGTATTTCCATCACACTCCGTTGAGTGCCCCGAGGGTGAGAGTCTTGGAAGAAGCCTTAAGGGCTAACTTGTTGACGGTGGCGCGGTCCCCAACCCCTCGGGGAGCGGACGAGAGTAAGCATTGCCGTTATCATCAGAACATGGGACATTCCACAGAGGATTGCGTAGCGCTGAGGGACAAGTTAGAGAGTTTGGTACAGGCCGGCCACCTGAGGGAGTTTGTTCGAAGGGAGAATCCTAACCCAAGAGGGGCCACGGGAAGACACAGGGGTCATTTACCAGTCGGCCAGAAGGCTCAGCCGACCGTTGAACGGACGGAGGGTGAGGGAAGCGGAGATAGGCCTCTGAGGGGAGTAATAAACACCATTTCGGGCGGATTTGCCGGAGGAGGGGTGTCCTCGGCCGCCCGAAAGCGACATCTGAGAAACCTGAACAGCGTGAACAAGGTGGGGATCGGCAGAAGAACCATGCCGACCATAACATTCTCGGATGAGGATTTCCATGCGCCGGACCCGGACCAAGACGACCCCATGGTCATAACGGCCATCATCGCTCGGTACAGTGTGGGAAAGGTGCTGGTCGATCAGGGGAGCTCGGCCAATATCCTATACTGGAAGACCTTCCAGCAAATGGAAATACCGGACGAGTCCACCATGCCGTTTAACGAGCAGATCTTGGGATTCGCCGGAGAACGGGTTGACACAAGGGGGTACGTGGATTTAAAGGTGAGCTTGGGGGCGGAAATGGGGGCGAAAGAGCTAAGAGTGCGCTTCCTCCTGGTGGAGGCGGACACTTCTTACAATGTGTTGTTGGGGCGGCCATGTCTCAACGCGTTTGGAGCAATAGTGTCTACCCCGCACTTAGCTATGAAGTATCCGGCGGACGATGGCACAATCCGTACAGTCCGAGCCGATCAGAGGGTAGCTAGGGAGTGTTATGCTGCGGGGTTAAGAGTGCAACCCCCAAGGCATAGGGTATGCGAGACCCGTGCAGTTATATCGGCAGCAGAGTTGGACCCGAGAGAAGACACCACCGACCGGGTGGAACCGATGGGAGATATCCAGCCATGTCTCCTAGAAAACGAGGATCGGGTGACAATGGTTGGTAAAGACCTTCAGGAGGACGAGAGGCGAAGGTTGGAGGAGGTGCTGGTAGACAACAAAGACCTATTCGCCTGGACTGCATCGGACATGGCAGGAATTCATCCTGACGTTATTTCGCACAGGTTGTCTGTATTTCGAGATGCCCGCCCGGTATCTCAGAAGAAAAGGAGGTTAGGCATAGACAAGAGAAGGGCGGTAGGGGAGGAGGTGGGGAAGTTAATCGAGGCCGGGTTCATCAGAGAAGTCAAGTATACTACTTGGTTGGCCAACGTAGTCATGGTTAAGAAAGCCAGCGGTAAGTGGAGAATGTGCATTGACTTTACCGACCTGAACAAAGCTTGCCCGAAGGATACATACCCCCTGCCGAACATCGACGCGTTAGTGGACGGAGTGTCAGGATATGAGGTGATGAGTTTCCTGGATGCCTATTCGGGATACAATCAGATACCTATGTACCGGCCGGACAGCGACAAAACCGCCTTCATTACTGAGCAGGGAACCTTCTGTTACGAGGTCATGCCTTTCGGACTGAAGAATGCAAGGGCTACGTACCAGAGGCTAATGGACAAGGTTTTCCAAGGACAAATAGGCAGGTGCATGGAAGTGTACGTCGACGATATGGTAGTTAGGAGCCGGTCGGTTGAGGAGCACCTATCGGATTTGAAAGAAGTCATGGGGCAACTTCGAAAGTTCGATATGCGTTTAAACCCTGCTAAGTGTACCTTCGGGGTAAGGGCCGGGAANTTTCTGGGCTACATGTTGACCGCTCGGGGAATCGAAGCAAATCCCGACAAGTGTAAGGCGGTGTTGGAGATGAGAAGTCCCCAGACGGTGAAAGAAGTACAGAGGTTGGTAGGGCGGTTAACGTCCTTGTCACGATTCCTCCCCCATCTGGCTGGTCGGTCAAAGCCGATCGTCCGGGCTATGAAGAAGACCGCGTAGGGATGTTGGGACGAGGAGAGTGAGGAGGCTTTCAGGCGTATCAAAGAAGTTCTTACTCAGCCCCCCGTAATGGGCCGGCCGGAGCCTGGTCACGAACTGCAANTATACTTGGCAGTTTCGGAGGGAGCCATTAGCGCAGCCTTGATACAGGAAGTTCCACAATTCAAACTGGTATATTTCGTTAGCAGAAGCTTGAAGGAGGCAGAGGTAAGATACCAACAGTTGGAGAAGGTGGCCCTATCCCTAGTTTATGCCGCTCGGCGGTTGCGGCCATATTTCCAAGGCTTCCAGGTCGTGGTGCGAACGGACTACCCGATAGCTAAGATCCTACGAAAACCAGATTTAGCAGGTCGGATGATAGGATGGTCGGTAGAGCTGTCGGAGTTCGGTTTGAAGTACGAGCCGCGGGGGTCGGTGCGAGGTCAACACTTAGCAGATTTTGCTGTCGATCTGCTCCCTGAAGAAGAGGAGTTCTGCTGGAAACTTTCGGTTGATGGGTCATCTAGCCGAATGGGAGGTGGAGCGGGGGTGGTCTTAGAAGGACCCTGTGGGATACTGGTGGAGCAATCGTTGATGTTCCAGTTCAAAGTCAGCAACAACCAAGCCGAGTATGAGGCTCTGCTGGCCGGGATGGAGTTGGCCAAGGACCTGGGGGTAGATCGGTTGGAGTGTCAAACAGATTCCCAGTTGGTTGAAGGGCAGATAAATGGGAATTTTCAGGTGAAAGATGACCTCTTGTTACAGTATTTTCACAAAGCCAAGCAATTGGCCTTGGGCTTCAAGGAATTCACTTTGCGGCACGTTCCCCGGTCGGAAAACATCAGAGCAGATTTACTTTCAAAGCTGGCCGGCGGAGCCACGAAAGGAGGATTGTCTTCAGTGATCAAACAGGTAATAACCAAGCCGACGATAGAATGCTGCGTCGTCGCTACCGGGCGAGTAATGAATACCTGGAAGGACGACATAGTGCAGCTGGTTCGGAAGCAGGATGGTGGGGAAACCTTGAGTGCCGAGGAAACCAAGAAGATTGCTCGGTATTGCCTGATCGGTGATGACCTTTACCGAAGGGGTTATGTTACGCCTCTACTGAAGTGCCTGCTGGAAAAGGAAGCAGAATATGTAATGAAGAAATTGCATGAGGGGGTATGCGGGAGACATATGGGTGGACGAACGTTACGGGCAAGAGTGTTAAGAGCGGGATTTTTCTGGCCATCGTTAGAAAAGGATTGTATGGTGTTCGTAAAAAAATGCGAAGCCTGCCAAAAGCACGGGAACGTTTTCCATGGGCCGACAGTGGAGTTGCAAGGTATCGTGTCCCCTTGGTCGTTCGCCCAATGGGGAATGGACATTGTCGGACCCCTGCCTACCGGGCGGGCACAGATGAGATTCTTGCTAGTGGCAGTGGACTACTTCACTAAATGGGTAGAGGCTGAACCATTGGCAAAGATTTCTGCCGCCCAAGTCCAGAAGTTTGTATGGAAGATCATTTGCCGGTTCGGGCTGCCCAAAACAGTCATTACGGATAACGGCCGGCAGTTCATAGATAAGAAATTGAAAGCTTTTTATCGAGAGTGGGGCATAGTTCATGTCACCAGTTCGGTTGAGCACCCCCAGACAAACGGCCAAGCAGAGGCAATGAACAAGATAATCATACAAGAGTTGAAGAGAAGGTTGGGCGAGGCAAAAGGGGCTTGGGTTGATGAGTTACCGTCGGTCTTATGGGGGTACCGATGTTCCCCCCATGGTGCAACAGGAGAATCCCCGTTCAACTTGACCTACGGGACGGATGCAATGATGCCGGTCGAGGTGGGCGGGGAAACACTGAGAAGACAGGTGAACGACGCGGGGGCAAATGAAGAAGGCCTGAGGGGAAACCTGGACGTGTTACACGAAAGAAGGGAAACTGCAGCAGTCCGGGCAGAAGCGCTAAAAAGGTTGGTTGCACGAAGATACAACACCAAAGTGCGCCCAAGGCTTTTGGTAGAAGGTGATCTTGTCTGGAGGAAGGTCGGGGAAGCTCGAAGGGAGAAGATTCATGGAAAGTTGGCGGCCAGTTGGGAGGGGCCATTCAGAATAAGTGAAAGTTTGAATAATGGGGCTTACCGATTAGAGCATCTGGACGGGAAGCCAATTCCAAACACATGGAATATATCTCATATCAAATTGTACTTCAGTTAAAATTTTTCTTTTTACCGCAATAAAGCATGTACTCATTGAGTTATAAATTAAATTATGCGAGACATTTCATTATTGCTTGATTGTGACTTCCCGTTCGGCGGATAAGGAGGGGGTAGGAGGGACGCTCTGGCGTTCCTCCCGATCGGTAGGATAAGGAGGGGAAACGCTCCGGCGTATTGATGAAGAAGTCAGGAAAATGACTTCCTT
>NC_028355.1:13180014-13182728 GCF_000741045.1 Vigna radiata var. radiata
GTGACTTCCCGTTCGGCGGATAAGGAGGGGGTAGGAGGGACGTTCCGGCGTTCCTCCCGATCGGTAGGATAAGGAGGGGAAACGCTCCGGCGTATCGATGAGAAAATCGCGCGTAGATGCAGGGGCGTTCAAGAATAAATAAGTGCGTCGGTCGGTAAAATACAGATTGCAGAAATACGATAATCATAAATTGTAAGTGCGAAATAAGTAAAGGTACATGACAAGTTCGGTACAAACGGAAAGTAGATGCAAATTACAAAGCAACAAAAAAAGAGGGAGTCAAACAGCTAATCCTTAACAACTTCGTTGGAGCGGGGTGCAAGTTGAGCGCCGGTCGGGTCCGCCTGATCGGTCACGCCAGCAGGTTCGGCCGGGAGCTGGGAGGAAATGTCAACGAGTTGGCCATCCACTAAAATCTTCATGATGTCAAAGCCTTCATGTTCTAAAGGTGACTGGAAGAAATAGTGGCACTGAGCGATCCCTTGCTCAAAGCCTCGTTGGCGCTCCTCACAAAATTCGTCCTCCAAGGCGGCATACTCGGCCAATGACTTGTCCCGGTCGGCAATGGCAGCAGCTTTTTCAGAATTTAACTGCTTGATCTGATCGGAAGATTGCTGAAGACTGACAGTTAGAGAGTCCACCGATTGCTGAAGGCGTTTCGCCTCATTTTGGGACTCCAACAGGGAAGCAGCAGCTTTCAACCGATCATCCTCTGCCTGTTTGTTCGCTTTCTCAAACCGCTCGGTGAGTAGAGCGAGGTCCTTCTGGGCCTTTTCCAACTTAGAGTTGGAAATTTCAAGTTCGGACACTAGAAGAGGCTTGGTGGTCCCTACGGCATAGTTTAGGCAGACACCCGCCCGGGATAACAGCTCGTAGGCCATGTCATAGGCTTCCGAGGTCGTTAGCTTCTTGAAAGGCTCTCGTTCTTCTGGAGACAGGTTAAACACGAGACGATCGGATATGTGGAGGTTCGGGTCAAAGGGACCGGATGGGAGGGGGCCGGAGTTTCTCTTTCTTTTCGTTGGAGAAGGTGTTTTTTCTTGAGAAGACCGTTTTCTGCCTTTGCCCTTCGGGCCGGAGGAGATCACGATCGGTTTGGACTCATCAGCCTTCGGGACGGTGAGAGCTGCGGGAGAAGCAGAGCTGGAAGGGGCAGCGGTTGAAGAAGAGGGAACGGTAATGTGTCCGCTGCGCTGGTTCTTGCGGGCCAAGGCTCGAGCAAAGGCTTGATGCTTCTCCATGCCTCCAAAGAAATCTGCAAGGAAAGCGCAAACTTAGCAAGTTAATAATGACCGGTCAATAGTCCCAAAATGTAAAGGAACTTACCGAACACTCTAGTACGTAGAGTGTCAGAATCAGATCCGATGAGTTCGATGAGTTTGCGAGAAGAGGTCTTGCGAGGCAGCTGGTCGATTTGGCGTATCACCTCTAACTCATCGTCGGTCATATCANATTTCTTCCAGGAGATGACTTGCTTTGGATGTTCGGTCCAGTAGAGGGGAAATTTAGGCCGGCCCTCAGAAAAATATTTGGGCCGGCCGGGTTCGCGGATGACGACCTTGAAAAAGTTTGATTTAAAATCTTTATATGAGGAGTTGAAGGGAGCGAATAACCGTTTATCCTTGACAGGATTTAGAGAAACCCAACTCTTGTTGGGATGTGGCAAGGCACGAAAGAAGAAAAGGAAGGACGCTGGAGTAGGGGTTAACAGTAACCCAGTACATAAGACAGAGAAGGCCTGCATACACGCCCAACCGTTCGGGTGGAGTTGACCGGGACAGATATTTAGTTCGCGAAGCACGCCACACTGGAAGTCCGAAAAAGGAAGCCTCACCCCTAGGTCACGAAAAAGGGTTAGATATGCATAAAAGAAATCTAGGGCATATCCCTCCCGACCGTAACACACTCGCTCGTTCGAACGACATACCACCAAGGATATGTCAGCCGCATCCCGACGGAGGTTGGACATTAGATCCACCGATTCAAGCAAACGAATGATGGAAGAGGTAGAAATGAAATAGGAAGGGTGACCCCGGACTTCATGGGGAGCCCAGTCGTAACTGGCGATGGCGGGAGGAGGAGCCACCCCGGTCCACTCTAGGGAATTGTCGATGTTGAATTCAACATCGTCGGTGGGGGCCTCCTCCCGGACGGGACAACCGGATAGGGTAGATGACGAAGAGGGAGAGGAGGTCGACGCAGCCGCATCATCCGCATACCCTCAACCTTCATTCTCGAACTCATCGAAGGACCACGACGACGTAGACATTTACCTGATCAACCGGAAGAAGGGAAAAGAAGGACGGGAAGAGCGTAGAGTAGGAACGGGAATCAGAGAGCAGATGGAAGAGGATAGGGAAATGAGGAGGGGGCCCTCCACCTTTTATAGCCGAAAAACGGGCTCCAAGAGAACATCTCAGCCGTCCATTGATGACAGATCCAACAGAGGGAAATTTGTGACTCTTCGGTGAACAGGTATGATTGATGGGAGGGAAAATCGTAGCCATTGCTGAGTACAGGATCGAATGGCTGGGGTGACGTGACGTTTCGTTACCCAAAAGCGTTCTGAGAGCTTAAACCCCTTCGCTAATCGAAGACGCTCGGGGCTTGGGGGGCTTGTGTAGTGGGGAAGGGTCGGCTGAGTCGGCCGGATCAAGAGTGCTGAAAGAAGACCGGTCGGCCAGGTTGTCAAAGCCACAAGGGGCAAAGGAGGC
>NC_028355.1:13182978-13190677 GCF_000741045.1 Vigna radiata var. radiata
AGGTGGTTCGAAAAGGCATCTGAAAGACGAACGGGTCGGACGATCGGGTACAGGATCAGAGGGACGGTTCGGTCTCGGGCTCTAATACCAAAACACCTACTATTATTAATCATGTGATAAAAATTAGTATTATAATATATGATAATTGGTTCATTACAAAAATAAATAAACATGTTTTGAATAAACTTATTGGTATTTAAATTTATGTTTTAAACTTACGTTTTATTTTTTATGAAAACAAAAAGCATAGACATTTTTTTATTATTTTTTAAATATCTAAGACCTTCATAAATAAGCAAGAACGAGCGTTTACACTCATAACTAGAACACTCACTTACTTCTATCACTAATTGTGGTCGACCACCTTCGATATTTCTTTTAATGTATTATTATGATAATTTTGACTTACAGCATGAGTAGGGCCTAAACCTTAAAGTGTAAACTCTTGTAAGGGAATTTATTATTAAGAGAACTTGTGTTCGTAGTAAAAAGGTTTTTTTTTTTTCTTTTTGCTTATTGTTGAAGTTAAAGAAATAAAAATTTAATTTATTTGTTTTGGAAAGGATATATAAATTAAGAAGTTATATTTAAAATTTTTAAAAATATTTGAGAGAGAAAAAAAAAATTTGAAGTGTGAATAAAGTTTAAAAAAACATGGGCTATTATGATGATAGGTGAGTGGGGTTTAGGTATAGAGTATATAGGCCGGTACTTATGGCGGTATTGTTGCAATTTCTATTCAACCAATATCTTGTTTTTCGTTAAACACCCAAATTTCAACCCTTTCAGCCACACGCGACGCTACTATCTCTCTCACTTGTCACACGCGACGCTACTATCTCTCTCACTTGTCACTACTCACTCCCACTTACCCATTCATATTTTCTAATGCACATTTTTCAAATGTCCCAAAACACAAACTTCATCATTATGCAACATCTTTCATACTTTTTTTATCATTACATATGTCATTTAATAATAGTTTCCTTTTTTTTATTAACATTTATCATCTTTAAAAATAAGATTAAACATGTTTTTCGTTCTTTAAATATTATACAATTTTAGTTTTAGTTCATATTAAAAAAATTTATTGCTTTTAGTCTTAAAAAACGAAAAACATATTTAACCTTTAAAAATAATATTAGAGATGTTATTCTCCCTTATCCTTATAAATAAAAATTAAAATTAATTCTTCTTAAAAAATCTGTCCAATTTAATTCATAAACTTTATAGATGTGTAAATTTAATCTTTTTAATTAAATTATGTTAAATTTGTTTGATGTTTAAGCTCGTCTCTTAATTAATATTAAAATGAAATATATTAATAAATAATTCAAAGGTTATCATGAAACATATTTAAAAATTTAATAAATATAACAAAAAATAGATAAAATGACTAAATTTATGTATTTTTAAAATTAGATCAAAGTTTTAAAAAAAATTAATTTTAATTTTCACAAAAAGTTTAAAAAATAAAAAATATATTTAATTCTTAAAATATGATAAGTGACCTGTATAATTATTTACTTTATTATGTTATTTTAAAGAATTCAATGAATGAAAAATTATTAACAATATTATAC
The DNA here is from genome assembly GCF_000741045.1 of Vigna radiata var. radiata. Classification (NCBI taxonomy): domain Eukaryota; kingdom Viridiplantae; phylum Streptophyta; class Magnoliopsida; order Fabales; family Fabaceae; genus Vigna; species Vigna radiata. The sequence continues at coordinate 13,184,562 of NC_028355.1, forward strand.
TATAATAATAAGTGATGGAGGAAGATATAATTAAAGAATATTAATTGTAATTTTTATACTAATTTTTTCATTTCCTATCTCTCTTTTCTTATTTTTCACTTTTTTTATGGGTCTATGAAAACTATTTTTAATCAACTTAAAAAAATGATATAAATTAATAATTATTTCAAAATAAAAATTTGATTAATTAATTTGTTGCTAACACAATAAACTCATCAATATATCATTTATCTAAAAATACATTAACATACATTTTTAGATTAATTCTTACGTAAATCTTTCCACCAAAGTCTCTTCATAATCAATATCGTTAGTCGTTTTATTAATATTTAAATACTTTATCAATATCATTTGTATATTATATATTTAGTATCTCTTTCATCTCATTGTTATATCTCTTTCTTCTTTTTGTTTGGATGTTAAAAATATTTTATAAAAGTAAACTTTATTTGTACAAAATTAATTCTTAATCTTTCATAAAATTTATTAGAAAAAAAAATTGTTGCTTTATTGATATAATATAATAATATGATCTTTGAATGAAAATTCAGTCATACATATTCCTTTTTTGGTTAACAAACTAGAAATGAAAATAAAGAAATGTCTAGATTAGAAGGAGAATATTACCCATCTTTAGTGATAAAAATAAACATGATTAGTAATATGTATGTATGAAGTTTTTTTTTCTTTTTCTGAACACCATTAAAAAGATAAGGCGATATGATCCACTTGAAGATTATTATTGTATTGCTAAGAAAAAAGAAAATCACAATTAATACTTGCGTAGAATTTATTTATTTTTTTCACGTGAAAGAATGGTCCTAAAGTCAAGGGAGAATAAATTGTTAAAATAAAAAAAAAAAGTATAAAAGATTAAAAATAATATCTTTAATTACAAATTAATCTCTCATTTAATAAATATACCACATCTTGCTAAAAAATAACTTCTAATAATTGTTAAAATTTGGTCATAAAACAGTTTAGAGAAGTCGTGTATGGAATAATTACTTCAAGCTATTCATATTTATGGAACACTTTAAAATAGATTAAAACAATTTAATACAAAATTGGATAATTTATAAACACGTAATATGAATTGAGGTAACATTTGTTTTCATGTGATTAAATTGAGAAGTTTTGTTAATGGAAGATGCATTAAATTTTAATTAAAGGAGGCATTGAGTACAATTTTCATAGTTGTGTTGATAAACATTTTCCCTTTGCTACATTTTAAAACCAACTCTATATAGATCTTAGTTTTTTGCTTTTCCTCTTGTCAATTTCATCATCATGACTTAAAGGAGTAGATTTCAAGTAATAATAGTATGAATTTAGCCTAATAATGAGTAAAATGTTAATATCAAAATTGGATATTTTTATTACAATCAATTATTCATATAGCGCTTACTATTCACGTGTTTTAAAGATTAATTTAATGAATGGTATACTTCCTTGCCGTCCAGATTAAAATAACTGTATTTTAAATTAATACATGCTAAAAATAGGAAATAATGTTAAAGTAATCTCATTCTTTTTATATAATAATTTTAAGTTTTACAAGTAATTAACTTTTTTTTTCTTAAAATACTTGCAGATTTTATAATTTATTTAAGAGTTAAATACATTTTTAGTTTTTGACTTTTGACGCTAAATTGAAATTTGTTTTTATATGAAATTTTGATTCATTTTGGTAAACTTTAAAAGTGAATAGATATAATCACTTTAACTTAATTATCTTAAATTTGTTTGACATGTAAAACCTGTTTCATCTTAACATTTAAGTTGTTTACACTGTTTCACACATTCTTGTTTCAGTGTCAGTCGAAAAACGTATTTAACACATAAAAAAAAAGTAAATGAGTTAAAAGGACTATTATACTATTTCCTAGTGACCAGTCGACTATGGAGAATCCGGAGTCAAAACAAGCAACCAATCGGCGGTGAGAAAAACACTAATCAAGAAAAGTAAATATCATTAATGGCCAATTAATATGTTTAATGGCCATATTAAATGCAAATATACGTTATTTATGAGTGATTGACAGGTCATATTGTACGAGAATATGGTATTAATAGACAATTAACATTTATGACTGAATTTGTTTGTCTGGTTTAATGATTACTCGATGTGTTTCGCTATCACAAGCCTTATAAATATACTATTGACGTTCAGGTAAAAGGACCTTGATCTATCCTAATAAAATATAGACATCTTGATAAACATATCTGACTTGAAAGGATTGTGTTCTCAGAAAGGATTAAAACGATCGAAAGAGAGCAGAGAAGAAAGGTCAACCAACCCTCAGACCAAATTCCACCGAAACATAATGGCACCCACCATGGGACCGAGCGGCATCCCACTAAAACCGCGAGGAACCAACATCGCTCCTTCGGATCAATACTAGGTTTTGCAACAAGAGCAAAAAAATTTATAATAATTTCTAAATGCATGACTTTTGTTTTGAGAACTTTGAGGAAGGTTCAGTTTAACGTTCAACCTTGTCAGGAAGGTTCAGTATAACGGTCAACCTTGTAAGGAAAGTTCAGACCAATGTTCAACCTTATCAGGTTCTAATGTCATCTCATCATAAAAATAAAATATTAAATATTTTATTTAACGCATATATTTGTAAGTAAACATATCATGGATAGGAAGGTTCAAACCAACGTTCAACCTTATCAGGTTCTAATTCCATTTCATTATAAAAATAAAAAATTGAATATTTTATTTAACTTAAATTTTTGTGAGTGAAATATCTTGCATAGGAAAAAGTTCCAAATTCGAACGGTGGGGAACGCTCCTCGTGAACTCCCTCTCTCGTCCTGAACCGAGCAGTGGGGAACGCTCCTCGTGAACTCCCACTCTCGTCCTAAACCGAGCAGTAAGAAACTTTCACTCTCGTCCAAATCTTCCATACATATTTAAACCCCTTCGCACCTGGAAAACAGTTGCTTGGGGCTTGGGGGGGCTTAATGTACTATGCCCTGGTGACCGATCGGCTAAGGAGAATCCGGAGCCAAAACAGGCAACCAACCGGTGGTCAGAAAAACACTAATCAGGAAAGGTAAATATCATTAATGGCCAATTAATATGTTTAATGGCCATATTAAATGCGAATATATGCTATTTATGAGTGACTGACAAATCATGTTGTACGAGAATATGATATTAATAGACAATTAACATGTATTATTGAATTTGATTGTCTGGTTTAATGATTAATCAATGTGTTTAACTACCACAAGCCTTATAAATATACTATTGACGTTCAGGTAAAAGGACCTTGATCTATCCTAATAAAATATAGACCTCTTGATAAACATATCTGACTTGAGCGTCGGAGTGTTTTTTGCAGGTCAACCATCCATCGGAGGATTGTTTTCTCAGAAAGGATTAAAATGATAGAAAGAGAGCAGAGAAGAAATGTCAACCAATCCTCAGACCAAATTCCACCAAAACAACTATATTTATTCATTTTTAAAATTTGAGAACTAAGACAATGACAAATTCCAATTTCACATCAAATTCAGGAATTAAAAATATATTTAACTCGTTATTTAAATAAATATATTATGATATTGGTAGATATGTGGTACATATTGTAATGAATTCGTTCTGATTTTATATTTTTTTGTTTATTCATAACTACAAGTTTTGAATTTGATTAAATATTTGTCTGTAGTAAAACATATTTAATACAAATTTTTCATATGACATTAATCGATATTCTTTTTATTGAATGTCTTTTGATATATAGATTTATGTGTGGTTTGTATCGGTTTTGTATGTTGTGTTTGAATTAATTTGAATTTTTTTTTTATATATTTCTAATGAAATTCTTCCTTTTATATCTTTGTTATGTTAGATATTTATTTCCAATTTAATTTCCAATACCTTTGTATATATTGTTTGTGTGATGACTTACTAAGATTGTAGTATGTATATGATATGTAGGGAGGTGTGCGCACCATCATACATGTATGTATATGCTTAATTAAGTTTTGACTATATTTAATTATACGTTTATTAAATTTGTGTGGTTTATTGAATAATAAAAGATTTTATATTTTTCAAGTCATTTAATTTTTGTGTGGTTTATTAAATTTGTGTTCGGCCTAAGCCAATAGTATTCGGTCTAAGCCAATAGTGCTCAACCTAAGCCCTAAGTGTTCGACTTAAGTCAATAGTGTTCGGCCTAAGCCCTAAGTGTTTGACCTAAGTCAATAGTGTTCGGCCTAAGCCAATAGTGTTCAGTCTAAGCCAATATTGTTCGTTTTAAGTCATAAGCGTTCAGTCTAAGATTCAAGTGTTCAGTTTAACTTTAGTATTCTTTTGTTCTGGTGTTCGACTCCAAAACCGTGCTCGGTTCATGCTTGAGTCTTACTTTTTAAATGATCATTCGGTCATGTTCACATATCGAGAGTGTTCTTTCGTTCGGTCTTGTTCATAGGTTATGTTGATCTTTTCCATTCGGTCGTGCTCAAGGGTGGGGTTGTTTTACTATTTTGTTTGGTTTTACTTAAATGTGTGATGGATGAGGAAATATGTTGGTATTGAAGTATGGTATGATAATTTTAACGTAATATGAAAGAGAATTCCAAGGATGAATGTCTCAGTGGTGGTTTCAATGTGGTAAAAGTATGAATATGGTAAGCTCAGTCTTGGCGTTCATCCTAACATTCTAATGGTCACCGATTCTCAAATAAAGAATGGTGAGGCATGTCGTAAGAATAGCAGGAGGCCTGGTCGCGTAGTAGCTTGGGTTTCCAGCTACGGTGTGGGATAACGGACTAAGCTCATATGGTAGCTTGGGTTTCCAGCTACAGTGAGGGATGAAGGGCTAACTTCGTGTGGCAACTATGGGTTTCCCGGTTGTGGTAATCATTGGGTTTCAAGTTTACCTCCCACAAGTGCACGAACAGCCATAGCTACATATTCATACTTGTCCTGACGGTCAGAGTAAAGTGGTCGGTCATAACATGCTTATATGATATATGTATATACTAAATGTTTGTCTAAATTGCATGTTAACATGATTAATTAAATTACACTAGCTTAACCTTCTTTCCTGTCTTGTCATGTTGTCCATTCGGTATTCTTCTTTGTGATGATCATCTTGTGGGTGTGAGTAGAGGGAGAGGAGTTTTCTCCAGAGCAATTGCTGGAAGCAGATGATTCATCTACTTAGGTATGAGACCATTCGGTCTTGTACATAGTTTGTACCAGCGTAGGATTTTGTAAAGTTTTCAATTAGTTGGTTATTTTAGGATAATTGTAAGATAATTTTCCTACAATAACTGTTCTATCTTATTATTATGTGATGTCTCATTAATGTAGTTTTATACTAAAATTTTTGGGATGTTACAAATTCAATTCCTTCGTAGGATTTGTCGTGTGACAACGTTTTAGAGGTTAAAGAGAATCATATTGTTCACACATAATTCTCCTCGTGATTAACCCAAGAGATAACATTATTGAAGACCCACGACTTTTTTAGAAACTTTTTCACCTATTTTTTGTTTCCTGAGAGATTATTTAAAATTTTTCCATTAAAAATATTGCAAAATGTTGATTTATTGATGTTGAATTGTAAAATATGGAAGAAATTATAGTTATTAAAAATTATGACATAAAGTTATAAAATTATCAAATTATATAAGACGTGAAAATAACTAAAAAGGTAATTAAAGAAAATAACAATCAAATCAACTATTTAATAGAAAAATTAAATTTGTTAACACGCGTATGCCTATTTTTCAGTTGGTACATTTTAACAATGTGTACCGGATTATAGTAGACAAAAATACCCTCATTTATCATGATTCTAAGTTTTAAGGTCAAGGATATTTAAATAATTTTCATTCTCAAAACTAAAAAAAAAAAGGAACCCCAAACCCTTACTCACCTCCCTCATTCCTCTCTACCCTTTCTCTTTCATCTCTCTTCCTCCAACATTTTCTATGTCATCCCTACTGTTGCCCCAATTGAAAAAAAATCAGAAACCCTTTGTCATCAGAGATATTTTCTCTCTCATCTCAACATTTTCTCTGTCATCACTCCACCATTTTTTCTCTCATCTCAACCCAATTGAAGATGGTGGTGGTAATTTGAATCA
>NC_028355.1:13190739-13225410 GCF_000741045.1 Vigna radiata var. radiata
GTGTAAAATGAATATAAACTTTGTCACTTTATGTTACTCTTTCCAAATCTCAAAGGTAAAAAATGATTTTCCTGTTTTTTTATCTTGCACAGTGGTTAAAGTTTATTCTAAACGCCTGTAGAAGTTGATTCACTAATAAAAAAGGGACATAAGGAAATTAAAGAAATAGGTATAGAAGAGCTCCCTAGGAGTACAATTCTTTCAATTTTAGGTTGTAATCTTACATCATGTATCCCATACCAATAGAGAAAGGAAAAAGAAACACTTTGTGTAAAGGGAAAAGAACAATAGAGGGAAATATCTTGTTCTTTAAAAATATAATGAAATGTGGTGTAGATGTGTAAATAATATATGAAAAATTAATTGATTTATGAAGGTTTTATTTATATGATTTAATTTAAAAATGAAATTTAATAATAATAAGAAGGGAAAATATATAACACATCCTCCAAATGAACGAACAGAGCAACGGGTTGTTGTGTGTGGCTGAGGGAGAGTATGGAGACGAGAGAGAAACAAATTGAATAAGTGAGGAAGGTGGATTAGGGTTAGGCAAGGGTTTCTGATTTTTTTTTTTCAATTGGGGCAATAAAGATGACAAATTAAATGTTGGAGTGAGAGAGATGCAAGAGAAAGGGTTGAGAGGAATGAGGAAGGTGAGTAAGGGTTTGCGAGTTTTTTTTTTTTTTTTNTTAGTTTTGAGAATGAAAATTATTTAAATATCCTTGACCTTAAAACTTAGAATTCATGATAAATGAGGGTATTTTTGTCTACTATAACCCGGTACACATTGTTAAAAACGTACCAACTGAAAAACAGACGTACACGTGTTAACAAACCCATATATATATATATATATATTCAGTTAAAAATATATAATTTTTAAATAGTGAGTAGATCACAAAAATTTAATAGAGAATAAATGAACATAACATACCTAAATTTATCAAAAACTTAAAATTTAATTATCAAAAGTCTAATTTAGAAAGACATTAGTATTAATAAAGTTCTCTCGAGATTTAAAAGGAAAATCAAATGCATTAAAGATAAAGGAATATACATTAGAAACTCCATATGCGGTAAGATTTCTGTTTTACAGTTTGTTTTAGTATCTGTACGTCGATTATCTCACCTTTTTCATTTTTATGCATATAGCTTTTTCATTCACGTCAAAGAAATAAATATTAGTAGCCGTTAATATGATGTTTCACAATAGCTTTTTAATTCTGTACGTGAGGGAATTTTTGTGGTGCATCTTTTTTTGATTTTTAATTAAAAATATATAGCAATCAAACATAAATTATATGGAGTTCAATTTGAATAATAATAATTTTGTGTAATTTCTTTTTCTGTTCTGTTATATTAAAAGGTTTGTCGTTTTCACTATTATGTTAAAACATATTTACTTTCACACACTTTTTCTTTCTTTTCTTTATTATTAAATAAACTAGAATAAAATGGAAATATATAAAAGAGCTCTATATTTTCATAACAAAGAAAAATAAAAAATGTAAAAATATTTATGAAATTTATTCAATATAATTTTTATTTTTTATTTTTACTTTCAATTCAATATGGTGTTTTTCATTAAATTAAAGTCAATCCCGGGATCACGTGTCATTGTGTTAACTTTTCTTTTAAGTTTTCTTCCATATCATTTAAATTAAAGAAATATGATTTTCCCTTCAATGGCATTGATGCTATTTGACAGCGTGAGTTATTTAGATTAAATTATTAGTGAGAATGGTAATGGATAATGGAGGAAGAAACGGAAAAGTGTAGTAGAATACAATGGACGATGAAGAAGGTAGAGGGATAAGAAAAAATAAAAATTGAATTAATTATCTCTTAAATAGTATTAACACCAATTAAATGTGTTAAATCCAATTCATCGTGGGATTACATTAAATCTTTTAAATAAAAATAGAAATTAAATTGAAGAAAAAAAACAATCACATTAAATAATTTTTATAATAAAACCAAAATATTAATTAAACAGTAAAGTTTTTTTAAGATTTATCGAAGAGGATTTAAAGTGATTAATTAAAAGTAAAAATATTTGATACGGGAGAGACATAAAAGATACTTTTAAAAGAAATAAAAAATGATATGTATTAATGTATTCGTTATTCTCTCCTCCGACATGCTGATTTGTTAATTATGAATAAGTTAGGGAATTAAAAAAATTGACGAGATGCTTGGTGTGACAAATGTATTATTGCATTAGCATTAAGTAGAAGTAAATACATCCGTGTCTGTCTTCCCACGTGCTCGAATTATTCAACCGTTGTCAGAGGACCAAAAACACAAAAGTTAAACAAAATTCTGTCACCTCCATTTTTTTATACTTTTCTTTATCACCACGTGTTCAAATTCTCATCTCTCATCTCTCTCATCCCATTCTCTCCTTCTATTTTACGCCCCTCCTCTGTTCTTCGCTCTCTCCACTCTGTTTCCACTAAAAAAACAGAGTATGAAATTCCGTTTCTCCATCCTGCTCCTATCAATCCTCCTCGCAGTCTCGGCGGCGGTTTCTGTCGCCGAGCCTACTCCCTCCGCTGCCTACAACCGCGTGCTGTTTCCTGACCGGAGATGCCAGAAGGCGATGTCGGAGAACAGCACAAGGCTCGGCGCGTCACCGGCGGCGGCGGAGTGCGAGGTGTGGAGCGAGGCTTGTTCGGAGGCGGTGCTGAAAGTAGCGCGGCAGTCGGAGACAGCGGAGTGGCTGAGAGGTATTCGGCGGAAGATCCACGCAAATCCTGAGTTGGCGTTTGAGGAAATCGAGACGAGTCGCTTGGTGAGAGAGGAGTTGGATCTGATGGAAGTTAACTATCGGTATCCCCTCGCGAAGACCGGTATTCGAGCTTGGATCGGCACTGGTGGTCCTCCTTTTGTTGCCATCAGAGCTGATATGGACGCACTTCCCATTCAGGTCTCCTTCTCCCTCTCTTCCTTCCAATTTTCCTTCTGTCTTCTTCAAAACCTAAAGCCAAAACCAATTCACAAAAAACCACTAATATAATATAATATAATAAATATAATATAACATGACATAATATAATAATATTACACTCTTAGTGGACTTTCTACTCCTTTCCAACTAGCTTCAAAGGTTCATGTTTATCCCTAGCTTCATGATATTACTTTTAATTTTTACAATAATTTAAAAAATTAGAAAAAAAAATATTTTTAAGTAGATTTTTTTTCAAAAATTAATAATAACAAGAAAATTTATGTCTAAATATTTTATTATTATAAAAAAATTATTATTATTATTCTTTTATTGCGTCTTATTACGTGTCGACACGAGACATGCGTTGAAATCTTTGATTTGTCTTTATATGATAGATATTAATGACAAAATTTTAGATAGATCTGTGTTGTCACAAGTGTTTTGTACTATATGTCTGACAATCATAAAAGTAGTTATACTTTATGATTGTGAAATTTTTGTGTCTGACTTAAGACAAAGATTATTGAAGAATATATTAGATTCTGTACTTAGAAGAAAAGAGTATTTGTTCTTTGTGTTATATTTGAAAAGAAAAAGGTAATGTATTGTGTATAGATTTTATTACATGTATTAGTCTTTCTTAATATAATTTATTGCAATATTTTGCTTTGAAGTTTCATCGTAGCATTTGTACCAAAAATATAGATAGATGTCTTTTCTTTTTCAATACTTCTACCCCACTTTACTACCGTTGACTATAGATTTATTTTCTATGCATCCGGAAGTGAAAAAGAGCACTTTACATTTACAAAGCTCTTGGCCATAATAAAAAATATCATTTGCCAAAGTATGTTGTGATAAAACAAAATTCCATCTCATCACTAGTCGGGATTCGTTGTAGGAAGCTGTGGAGTGGGAGCACAGGTCTAAAGTTGCCGGCAAAATGCATGCTTGTGGGCACGACGCACACGTTGCCATGCTTCTTGGCGCTGCCAAGATTTTGAAAACTCGAGAGCATCTATTAAAGGTTTGTTCTTTCCTTATCTCTTACTACTAATCAACATACTATTCCACCATTTCTTACAATTATTTTTGACACTTCCTCGATCATTCAATCACCCACAATCAATGACACATAATTAAAAACTTCAAATTTACAACTAGATAATTATTTTTTTCAAATTTAGAGAAAGAAATCTTATATATGATTTAGCTTAATTACAAGGTGATAGAGTCTATGAAATTTGACAGTATTTGCTTCCCTCTTTATATTCTATTGTCCAATTAGAAGTTTTTCCTTCTGGTTCTTGTTAATTTACGTAAGGAATAGAAGTTACTTTAACACATTATATATATTTTTTCCGTTTTCTACAATAATAAATAAGAGTATATATATAAAAGGGAGAGAGGATTCACATCTTTTATCTTGATACCATGGTCCTTATAATGGCATAACTTTATTTGGGACGACACTTGGGCCAAGAAGTGTGGTCCATTACACTTCCTTTGCCTCTAAAAATTCCATTGCACTTTTCTGTGGAAGACACAATCTTCTTACTGTGTGGGTTTAGATATATTGCCCCTATCAGTAATGGCTCCCACAAGGACAGACAGTCGAAAAACTTCATCTTAAAGATTCAAACGGTGGAACTTGTATATTTAAGAAAAAAAAAAAAGTCATCTTTTTGTTTTCTATTTGGTGCCTTAAGAAAACCCTGGACATTTCACAAAATTTAACATAGTTAAAACCTGTGTAATTACAAAATATTTAAAATTACCTTTCATGAAAATATTATTTACAGGATTTTTATATATTATATATGAAATAATAAATCTCCTAGTAAACACAACTTAAAATTTTAACACCTTTTTACAGTTATCTCTACTAAACATCAAGTCTTGCAATATTTGTATAAATTTTCAATGATGTGTATTGAATATCCAGTAATAATTTAATAAATATATTATCTATAAATCTAGTTATCCAACTTAATCTAATTCATTATTATTAAATTACTTCGATTCTATCTCGAGGTTCCAGATTAACTTAGCCAAGTAGATCTATTTTGATATTGGCTCATATATTTCTTTCAGAATTTTAACTTTTTGCAGTTTGTCCTATTTTTGAAGTACAGAGTTGACTATGATTACTATTTTCTTACACCATATTAATTATCTTATGCTTTGTGGGGAGGAATAATTTTTGATAGATTTTCATATTGTCAGATAAATAAAAACTATTTTAATTATAATTTTAAAATTATTTATTATAATAGTTGAAAATTTTTATTATGCATAACTTTACTATTAGATGATAATATAATTTAATATTATTATTGAACCGTAACAATTACATTATAAACAACTCTCTATTTGTTATGTTTTTATTTCTCTAATTGAGAAATGATTTTTTGACATACCTAAACTTTTTATATTTATTTGACATTATTTTTATTTATTTTTTATTAAAAAATTATAAAACTTTATACTTTTTGAATATTTTACTTTTATATTATATATTAAATGAATGTAAAAGTGTTTCATGATATTATTACTCCTTCTTATTATGAGGCGTCGTTGACATTTTTAATAGCATATCACGAGAAAGATCTTAGAATATGGTGTTTAGAAGGTCCTCTAACCAACATTTTTTTTTTCTTTTAATTTTGATTTCTATGATTTCTAAGAATCTGAGGCAAGTGGGTTGTCTGGCCAGGTTTGACAAATAAATGCGGGTGTCTTCTAAATATAGGTAGATTTTTTTTTTTAAAAAAAATATTAATATTTTTACATTTTTCACAAAACGTATTTATCTAAATTCGTCTTTGTTTTTACATGTATTTCCAACATACAACGAAAAGTAGGCATATTTCCTTATAAGTTATATATGACGATACACGCATAGAAAACTGGCTTCCTCTGTAACTTTATTTCAATAACTTTTTTTTTTCTGTTATTAGTTTTTGCATGCCTCTTTTGATAGGAATTTCTGAATTATCTTATTTAGCGAGTTAAATGGGTTAGATTATGATTTTACGTTTTTGTCTATAATTAGGAAGTTCAGATTCCTTTTAACGTGCTTCCTACTCTAGTTCCTAATCTTTCCTCCTTGATAAATAATGTGGAATACTAGTTAAATTATATAATTAAGCTTATTTGCCTTGGTGTTTTTATTCCACCCTTTTAATTTTTTTTTCTTAAAGATTTTGACTTTAATGTTTAATTTAATTTAAAACATGTAGAAATGTTTTTTCTTTTATTTTAATTCAATCCTTTAAAACTATTTTATAAAATAAATTTTACATCCATTTATAGATCTAACAATTAATATATTTTGTTAGGATAGACTTTAATTTATGATTATGATATCATGTTAAGAATTCAATTTTAAATTTAACTCAAAACTAAAAAATTTACATGTATTTATACATTTTTAAATTTATCTTATTTTCATTCATATAAAATCACTTTTAAAAAGTAGAAAAGAGATCGAAATGACGGATGAGCTTGGTTATCCTCTTCAAACCAATTTTCTCCTTATTTTTAATATGCGCCACCACAATTACTTTTAAATAATAATCGAGTTAAATAGTATAAGGAGTTTTTTAATGAACAAAATTGGGTCTATATTTACTCTTTGAAATGCATCTATATTCTATTCTATTGAAATATTGTTGTTTAACCAATTTCATTGAAGTGAAAAGATATATTTAAAATTTTAATTTTATTTCCAATATGATAAACTTTAATGAAAAATTAGTAATAAATTATATATATAAAAAAACTACAGTTTATTATAAAAATAATTATTAAAGCCACACAGAATTCTTTTTTTATTAAAGATAGTGTATATTATTTCATTTATTAAAAGTAAAATATATATTTTTCTGAAAAAGGATTAACTCAATATAAGTTAAAAACGAATAGCTTATTTGTATTGAATAAATAGTTTATAGTAACTAACTCAATAAAATATGAAATTTTAAAATAATAAATTTGAATTAAGATGATTAGTCAAATCAGAACCACATTTAACTGTATCCAACCATTGCAAACCTATTGTAAGCTAAATTCGAATACCAAATTTTAATTATCGATGAAAACATTGGCACTAGAGTAGGTTTAGTTAGCTAAATTAGTCATTCTAACCTTACAGCTTTGTAATATTTTTATTTTTATTTTTTTAAAATCCAATTAATAAAATATATTTTAATTGCCGAGGCCTTATATTTTTGCTTTTATTGAATTCTGTATAAGAAACAGTAGAGTTAGAAGGACTATGTTTTATATAAAAAACATGTTTTGGTCCAGTTTTTAAAATAATAAAATGTGAAAATAAATTAACATATAAGTATGATAAAAATTATTTAAAATAACATCGTCGTAAAATAAACTATTTTAGAAATATTCTTTTGATTGTAAAGAAACATAAGTTTAGTAGTTAAAAATCACCAGGCAAAGAAACTACCCAATCACTGCTGCATTGCTATTAAAGGACCTGTTCTGAAGCAATGTAAGAAGTGGTCCTTAACAATAAAGTTTGCTTTACCATTTATGTACCTCACCATATTCTTCAATATCTCTACCATACACCTTTTTCTGGGTTGTTTGGAAGAGTTACGCAAAGTGATAGAGAAAAAAAAAATAGAAAATGAACCATTTAATTTAAATTAAGAAAAAAAGATAAATAGAAAGTTTACTATTTTGAATAAAAATATGAAACCTTGTTCTAGATTTCTGTTAAAGTTTTCATACGGGTAACTATACTGAATCTTCAAAACGATATATTAAAAAAAATAATAATATATTTTAAAATATTAAAATTAATGTTCATTAATATATTTTAAAAATAAGACAAAAAAATAATTATAAAGAAGGTCAACTTCAAAATTAATATTGTATAAACATGTAAGAAAAAGAAGAGAAAATGACTTTGGATATTGTGGATAACGTACGATAGGACTCTGACTGTTGTTAGGAATCTTTGCATTTGATGGATGAAAATAGTGGATGTAGACTCCTCGTTTTTGTCCTCTCATTTCTCACAATGAACTAAAAATCCAAACCGTCTGCAAAAGTACTTTTTATAGAATGCAAAGACAGTGAAAGGACATTTGACCAGAAAAATTACCCTTTACCCTTTCAGTTAAAAACATGGTCATTGATGAGACCTCTAAACATAGGATAATTGACCATTAACTTTAGGTTAGCAGGGGGGGCTATCCTATAACTAGGAATTCAGAGCCTAGGTGTAGGAAGCAGTAGGGGCCAACCTATTGCCAGCAATTCAGACCCTACATCTATCACCTATTTTCTACATTTTCTTTCAACATTAATGGTTAGCTACTCCCTCCTATGGTTAACGAATAATATAAATTTAAGGTTGTTGGAAATTTGACAAAGTGAATATGAATTTTATTTTTTAAATTAATTTTTAAAATTAAATTTGGTTTAAAATTTATTTCTTAATATTCAATATACTGAGATTTTTTAATTAATGAAAGAAAGCATGAAAAGTAGTGGGTGTTGGGGGCAATGAGTAGGAAATGAAGTGTGAGATGATTGGAAAGTTGAATTTAAAAGGCGGATGTGATGTGGTTCCCAATCTTTATTTTCGTGTCATCAAAAAGCAATACCGTACTTATTAAATGCAACCACATTGTCCTGTGAATGTTGTTGTGAGTATTACTTTCACTCACCATCGTTCACAAATTGGTATTAACAAAATCTAATGAAAACACAACCATCGTAATTTTCCACATTGTGTTTACTATATTTTCCTCTCTTTACGTTTTCTTAGTTTTCTCATTGAGGAACATGATATTTCGGTAGATAACGAGTTTCTGAATAATAACCATACTCACGTAAATTTTGATGGATTTTTGTTTTTTTATATCATTAAAAAAATTATATATGTGACATTGAATCTAACTGAATAAATGACATTTAATTCAAAATTTCAAAATAATAAATTTATTTAACTTTATCATTTATATTTAATGTGAGATTTATATTCATTTAGATTATTTTCAATAATTTCATCCTCATCAACATATATTTGATGTTGAAGAAAGAAAGACGATGACTAACAGAAGTGTTGTTGTGTGGCTCACAGGGAACTGTAATTCTGATATTCCAGCCAGCCGAAGAAGCTGGAAATGGAGCAAAACGAATGATGCAAGATGGTGCTTTGGAGGACGTGGAAGCAATATTTGCAGCTCATGTATCCCATGAACATCCAACAGGAATAATCGGGTCAAGGCCTGGGCCCCTCCTTGCTGGTTGTGGGTTTTTCAGAGCCGTCATTAGAGGCAAAAAGGGTTTTGCTGCCGATCCTCACCGTTCTGTCGATCCTGTTTTGGCTGCTTCGGCTTCTGTTATCAGCTTACAGGGCATTGTCTCCCGCGAATCAAATCCACTCGATTCTCAGGTTTTGCATCCCTTCTTTTCCTTTTACCCAATCTCCGTTTGTGTCTTTTTGCATACCTTCCTAACCAGACATCCTTCAAATTTAGGTTGTCTCTGTAACTTCGTTTAATGGAGGCAACAATCTGGACATGATACCAGACACAGTGGTTCTCGGTGGGACTTTCAGAGCGTTCTCTAACACCAGCTTTTACCAGTTACTTGAAAGAATAGAACAGGTTAGCAACTTTAATAGTGTCATTTTAGTTAAATGTTAGATGGATGGACTGAAATCACAGAATTAAAAATAAAAAAGGAGGAAATTGAATAGGTGTTTTGGAAAAACAGGTGATTGTTGAACAGGCAAGTGTGTACAGATGCTGGGCAGAAGTGGATTTCTTTGAAAAGGAGTACACGATTTATCCTCCAACAGTAAATGATGAGAGAATGTATGAGCATGTGAAGAAGGTATCTGTTGATTTGCTGGGTCAGAAGAATTTCAGGGTAGTTCCACCTATGATGGGTGCTGAAGATTTCTCCTTCTACTCCGAGGTGGTTCCCTCAGCTTTCTTCTACATAGGTATAAGGAATGAAACATTGGGGTCTACTCATACCGGACATTCTCCCTATTTCATGATTGATGAAGACGTTCTACCAATAGGTGCTGCTACTCATGCCACTATTGCAGAGAGGTATCTCATTCAACATGACTAAGGAGCCCCACTCTTCTTTTCTCACATCACATCTCATTCTCTTACACCAGTAAATTCTCATTTTAGTTCCTCATATTGTAAGTGTTTGTCACTTTAGTTTAAGTTTATATATCTTTACTCTACTTTCTACCTTTATATAATATTTCCACTTTAGTATTTTTTTTTTTACATTTGAACTTTCCCTAAGCTATATTAAACGCCATTTTACCAAGTTAAAAGACCAGTCAAGGGGTAAATGATCAAACACTTACAATTGAAACTTTATATGTTCTAAAAAATGGGTAATGAAACAAATGCATTCCAGAATATAATATATTTGAGTATTTAGTATTGAAAA
Source organism: Vigna radiata var. radiata (assembly GCF_000741045.1). Taxonomy (NCBI): domain Eukaryota; kingdom Viridiplantae; phylum Streptophyta; class Magnoliopsida; order Fabales; family Fabaceae; genus Vigna; species Vigna radiata. The sequence goes on from NC_028355.1 coordinate 13,201,148, forward strand.
ACAAAAAGTTCAACTCAATGCAACAATTCTTCTATCTAGAGCAATGCTCCTAAGAGAAACTAAAAATGATTATCTCTCTCAAACCACTTCTTCTCTCGATGTTCCCTAAACAATCTCTATGATTCTTTTTCTCTCTTCTAACCACCAAAAACCTCCTACTGTGCCATCTTACCCTTCCTAATTTTTTGTCCCTCATATACTCTACCCCACCTCTTCTTACCCTTCTCTGCTTGGATCAACGACTCACTGAGCCCAATAGCATTTGGGTCTGTATCAATACTTCCATCTTGAAATAAAGCATTGTCCACAAGGCTAAATTCTAGAAACTAATTTCATACTGTCACTTCATCCTCCCAAGTAGCTCGTCAGCATTTTGTCTCTTCTACTGCACCAACACTCGTTTCTTAATTTCTCCCCTTTTTTGTATTGTTTCTAGTAGTCAAGATCCCCTCAGGAATTAGTAATTAAGCTCTATCATCATTCAACCCAGCCCAACCTTATATTTGTCCACGCTCTCTTTAATAATGACAGACAAGATCAATATTTAAATTTGGTGTCAAACGATATTTCACTTCACCAAATTTTTTTTACAATCTCAAAAGAGCTATATTTCGGATTGACCCTGTTCATGATCGACTACTGCGTATTTAGTTTCAATTTTAAAAACACGAAATCACCCACACAGAAAATAATCTTTCCAATCGATGCTTATTGGCTTGAGTCCTCGTCTTGTCCTGAGCACGAGACAAATGGGCTTTTAGCTGTCTTAGAACCTCATCCCTCTCCAAAACATCCTTTTGGACAGCCTCAACTCTCATTTCTCCTTGTACCAGTTGCACAATCTTAGGAGGTGCTCTCCCATACACAACTTCAAAAGGAGTCATTCTCGTAAATCCATGATAAGTTGTGTTAAAACAAAACTCTGCCCAATGCATCTAAATAACCCATATCTTAGGTTTGTTGGTGATGAAACACCATAGATACGTTTCTAAACACTTTTTGTTACCTTAATGGGTCCATCTGATTGTGGATGATAAGTTGTACTCATTTGTAATTTGGTGTCCTGCATCTTAAATAACTCTTTCCAAAATAGACTCAAATACTAGATCCCTATCACTCACCACATACTTTGGAATCCCATGAAGTCTCACTATCTCCTTAACAAATATCTCAGCCTTTGTAATATATGGATGTTTAAGGGACACAAAGTTTTTTTTTTCCCGCTTGGGCCTAGTCCATTTCCTCTATTGGAATTTTGTGACTCAAACAACATGTGGTTGAAAGAGTAAAAGCATTTAAATAAAAATATTCATACTCTATTTCTTAGGAGAATTTTAGACATTATTTAAATTAATTAGTTTACTATATATTTTTTAAAAAGTTGGTTACAAATTATGCCGTATAAATATTTATGTTTATGCACAATAAAAGATATTAATTTCCCTTTCATTCTCTTGTCTCTTATACGTTAAAACCCAACAATTGGTATCAAGAGCAAAAAGGATCTTATGGGATATGTGGTATAACCCATAAACACCTACAACCACAAAATAGCCACCACACATAAAATGGAATCTCAAACCTCATTTACTATGGTTTCTATAACTCTATTTGATGGACAAAACTATCAAATGTGGGTTGTCAAAATGGAAGCATATCTAGATGCTAATGATGTATGGGAAGCGGTAGAACAAGACTACAAAGTGGCTCCCTTGCCAAATAATCCTACGATTGCTTAAATGAAAAATCACAAAGAAAGCAGGCTTCGAAAGTCTAAAGCCAAATCAATTTTGTTCACAACTGTATCTTCAGTCATTTTCAACAGAATAATGACGTTGAAAACGACACATGAAATCTGGAACTTTTTGAAGGCAATGAGAGAGTCAAAGGAATGCAAGCTTTGAATCTAGTTCGAGAACTTGAGATGCAGAGGATGAAAGATTCAGAGACAATCAAAGATTATGCAGACAAGCTTCTCGGCATTGCAAACAAAATTAGTCTTCTAGGCACTTAGATTCCTGATTCTCGAATTGTTCAAAAAATACTTGTAATAATTCCAGAAAGATATGAAGCCACATTAACATCCTTGGAGAACTCAAAAGATTTTTCTACTATTACCTTAGCAGAACTTTTGGCAGCACTTTAGGCTCTAGAACAAAGAAGACTCATGAGAGAAGAATGTTACATTGAAGGGGCTTTGGCAGCTAAATTGCTGAAAAAAAGGTCAGGAAGTTTCAACCACAAAAATGATAACAAATCCTCTATTGTTTTTCCATCATGTCCTTTTTGTAAGAAAAATAATCATCCATATACGAAGTGTAGGTGGAGGCCAGATGTGAAATGCCATAAATGCAGACAATTAGGACATGTGGAGAAAATATGCAAGTCATCATAAAAACAAGAGAATGTACAAGTTGTGGTTGAAGACGGTGAAGAAGAAGAAAATTTTTGTTGTTTCTTATTTTGCTACTGCAAGATCAACAAAAAAGTTGGCTAATTGATAGTGGTGGCACGAACCACATGACTTACGATCAAAAATTATTCAAAGATCTTGATGCAACCTACAACACAAATGTCAGAATTGGAAACGGGGCAAAAATAGCAGTGAAGGGTAAAGGAATCACCGCGATCAAAAGTTGTACAGGTTTGAAAATTAATTACTGATGTTCTATATGTTCCTGAAAATTCGTTGAGTGTTGGACAACTTCTAGAGAAAGGCTATAAAGTTTTATTTGAAGACAAAACCTGCATGATTAAAGATTCAGATAATAAAGAATTATTCAGAGTTCAAATGAAAGGCAAGAGCTTTGCTTTGAATTTGATTGATGAAGAGCGGTTTGCTCTGCACAAGGTTGAAGATAAAATGCAGGTACAAGGGCGACCTAAATTGGAAGACAAATCATCTGTATGTGCAACTTTGCAATATGGAAAACAAACGAGATTGCATTTTCCAAAAGACAAATGGAGAGCAATAAACAAGTTGTAGGATGTCGGAAGACTTAAAAGAATACCATCTCTGAATGACAAGAAAGTAAAGCTAGTGGTTGTTAACGTTGGTGAAAGTCAAATTAAACCAGAAAAATTGGAGGAAGAAAAACATCCTAAGACAACTCTTCCCGAAGCAAAAGCTGAAAATACGGAGCAACAAGACAATACTGAAAAGGTGAAAGACTGACAACTTAGAGTTAGACGCAGTTCTTGAAAATCAGAAGTGGTCGAGACTTCCGAAAGTGGAAGAACTTTAGATGATACGGTCAAGGATGAAAAGACTTAAAGTATGTTGACTTTGAGTCAAGGAGGAGTATTGAAATTTTGTGACTCAAACAACATGTGGTTGAAAGAGTCAAAGCGGTTAAATAAAAATATTCATATTCTATTTCTTAAGAGAATTTTAGGTATTATTTAAATTAATTAGTTTAGTATATATTTTTTAAAAGTTGGTTACAAATTATGAGTATAAATACTTATGTTTATGCACAATAAAAGATATCAGTTTCCCTTTCATTCTTTTGCCTCTTATACGTTAAAATCCAACATCCTTCCCAACTGTCCCCATTCTGCTTTGGACCCAGTTTACCTATCACACTAAGAGCAGTTCTCCCTGCACCTTACCTCTTTCTCCCTGCACCTCCAAAATTACATTTTTCTCCTTCATTTAATAAAAGTCAAAACACTTAATGATTTATTAATGATTTCTTAACTAGTAATACCCCTCCCTATCACTCACAATAGCATTTCCTTTGAGTTCACTATTTTCTCTTTGATTGTTTTGAGTTGAGCTGATCTGTGGTGGTCATCTGGTGATGATACTTGCTGGTTGGTGGGAGGAAGAAGAAGAGAGATGTAGTAACCAAAAATCAACAAAAAAAATAAACCCAAAACAAGGGACAGAAACCAACCGCAAGACGAACTACGTTCCCTTTAGCCGTAGTGCGAAATGCGGACAAGCACCCCCAAAACCAACCTCAAATCGACTTGCGATTACCATCAGCCGCTGATCCAGCTGCGGCACCACCATATCCGCAGTTCCTAGTGCGACAGGCGTTAACCAGAGTTCCATTTGCGATTAACCCTACATCTCACCAAATTTCCATACACACGGTTCATACACCCAGTTAATTTCCATACACACAGTTCATACACAATTTATACACGGTACGAGCACAGATCAAGCAATTCATGATTCACACATCCATGAAGAAGATCTAGGGAAAATAATGAACCCAGAAAAACTTGATATACGAAACAGCCACCACCGAGGATAAAGAAAATTAAATGATGAAAATGGTGGAGACAAATGAGGGAGGAGGACACCTGGTTAGGAGAAACAGATGTACGGGGAGAAGTATGGGGGTTTCAGATTTAAAATTCTACAAAGAAGAAGAAAGAAGAAGGGGGTGTAGGATTTTTAGGATGTGAAATGTGATAGTGGGAATAGGAATATAGTATTTGCTTTTTCAATGAATGGATCAGCTTTTTTTTAAAACCAAAATATTCTTCAAGACTCAAATTGGAAATATAAAAGGAATGGAAGGTGCAGAACAAGACTGATGAGATGCAGAGAGAACTACTCTCACACTAAACATGAGTCGGTTTGGGTTCTCCCATCTCGACGTGGCTCATCCCTTCCTTGTCACACTCTGTTTTTCCCTAACATCTCCACATCAACGGCACCAGCTACATTCATCATGTGTCCCTGGAGAGAGGATTTGCAATGTGTAAGCTTCGCATCCTTGCACGAATTTCGTCTTTCAAGCCTGATTAAAGTAGGAGAAGAATTGTTCGTCATTCATTTACGGTATCTAGGCAATTAAATATTCAACTTCTAATATAATTCTCTATACTTCCTGTTTCCGGTTTGCTTCAGATAAGCCAACTGATCATAAACTCTTCCTTCTCCATATCTCTCGAACATTTTTTATTTTTATTTTTCAAATCTTCCCATGTTAACTCCTCATATTCATTATCTGGCTCCTTCCATATACAGCTAGGCAAAATTCACGTGTCTTGGATATTAAAATAAACCTCTGTGGTAGCTCCATTTCTTTCATCAATTAGCAAAATTCCTCCAAATCCTCTCCGTCAAACAACCTCCCTGATTCTTTTCAAACAAACAATACCCCTTTCTCTCTCTTCTAATCACCCAAAACTTCCTAGTTTGTCCAATAGTAATTAGGTTTATATCAAAACTAAATAAAAATTTACTTTAATATATTATCTTTGTCCAGACTCTTACATTCTTAACGAAATCAATCGTTTAAGCACGTCCTCTTAACAAGATAGGTTCTTTGCGTCCTTTTGTAAGCTTCAATTTCCCAATAAAAACAAATCCTCACATCGACAAGTTTATAAACATGAAGAGAAGTGTTTTATCCGGAAGAGTCTATTACAGAAAACTTTAAGTTCTTTCTATTCTTTTGTATGCTTCAATTCCCGAATAACAACAAACCCTCACATTGGCAAGTTTTCAATAAATTCATACAAACTGTCACGAAGTCAAAGTCAACTATTTCATAATTCTTTTCAGATAATTATGTAAATTTGAGTAAAACCATGTACGTGCCAACCTTTGACACAAGTCATATTTCTGGATGTGCTTATCTGGGAACTTGGAAGAAAAGGACGCATGGAACATGAAGATTTTCCGAAAGCTTTTCTTTTTTAAAGAACATTCCAGAATAATTTTGGAAATAGCATTCCAGAGTCATTCCTAAAAGAAGGTTTCAGAATCATTTCAAGAGAAATTTAGAATAATTTTTATTTTTCTGAAAAGTTTATTCAATATGATAAATATCATTACAAATTATTCCAAAATGATCTTTCAGGATAGAGATTATGAGTTTTGACAGCTTTAAAAAACGCTGTATCACCATTTAGGCATTTTCCTGCCACTACAGTATTCCACGCCTGAAAAATCACCTTGTTCGTATTAACAGCGGCCATGTCTTTTTCTATTAGGTTATTAAATAAAAAAAAAAAAATCAAACCACACCATAATATTTTATTACGAATGTGTCTCTCTATACACATACCCCAAAGTCATTCTTAAACAATTTACAACTGACAAAATTCCAGCTTAACATACTGGTATTAGGAAATCTCTTCAGCCTTCCACATAATTCGAAAATCTCATCTGTCTCTCTGTGAACAATGCCTTACGTGATTGGAGAATCTCTCACCTCTTTTCTCCACACAAACATCTGGCAGCTTGCAGAGCAGAATATGTGAGGATGATATCGGCACCGGCCCTTCGGAGGCACATCAGTGACTCCATCATAACTTTTTCTTCGTCTATCATTTTGAGAGCACCAGCAGCCTTTATCATTGCGTATTCACCAGAAACCTGTTTCATGAATTAAGAATTATAATAAAAAAGGATGGTGAAGGTGATAAAGCAAGTAAACTTGTTTCAAAACTATTCAGAACTAAATCTTTTCATTCACATAAAAGTATGCAAAGGTTTCCTTTTATTCCCAGCTTTAAAGACCTGATAAGTTAGGGTATCCCTCTCAAGAATAACCGCACCCATTAAATCTTTGATGAACAATTTTCATATGCTGTTGGACTAGCTTCCATTATTCACAAGATTCTTTTTTATTTTGTCTTCTTTTCATACTGTTGTTAGTTGGATATCAAATGTAGTACTGAAAATTGTTAGTAGGATTTTAAATCACTAAAAGTTGTTAGAAGATTATAGAGATCTTTTGTAATTATTATTTTAGAGTTTGAATTCTCTATATACAGAAGTGAATGTACTCAATTGAATAAAAATCTTTTCTTTGTTATTAATTCTTTTTAGTTGGTATAAGCAATGTTGTGAATAGAGAGTTTAGTAAACTCGTCGAATTATAAACTCATAAGAATTTACTTTATATAAAAATATATTAAAGGTTTAAACCTCTTTTTGGTCTCTAAGTTATGAGCGGATGTTCAGTTTAGTCCTCGCTTTTGAAAATGTAAACCTTTGATTCCTAAGTTATAAAAAATGTATCAAATGAGTCCTTTTTTTGATGTTCATAGTCAAAGTACAAAAAACAATCTAAAGTGTTGTTATTATTAAGAAACAAATCAGAGCAATCTAAAGATGTAACAGTTGTTAAGAAACAACAAAAAACAGTATTTCAAGTCAAAAAAAGACTCATTTGATACATCTTTTATAACTTAGGGACCAAAGATTTACATTTTTAAAAACGGAGACTAAACTGAACATCCGTTTATAACTTAGGGACCAAAAAGAGGTTTAAACCTATATTAAAATATTTATAAATAATATAATATTTTATTATTTTATAAATAACTTTTTAAATTTTTTTAATGAAATATTATTGTTACTATTATGTATTGTTTCAAATCAATTGAATAAAAATCTTCTTCCTTTGTTATTAATTCATTCAAGTCATACAATTTCCACTGTGTAAACAAAGTTCAAGATCTCATAGGGGTCACTAGAGAGCAACTAAAAGTTGGACAATCGTTACAGAACACTTAAACTGAGTAATTTATAATTACTAAAAGGGTTGAAAATAAACTAGCATATCAAACAAATTTCTTCAACAACTTAATTTTCTAGCATTTCATTTGCTGATGGTTAAAAATTTAATTAATAGTGCAAGGATGTCGTATTTTCAAATTGCCAGAATCAAAGGCCACGGATATTTATAGAAACAAATTTCCATCCAATCATTTCTTCGAAAGTATCGTATTAGAATTTGATGCAATGTAATAGCATATTGGTCAAAGAGCAATAACTGTTAAATCACACAAACTTGTGTGCCTCCGCCTGATATTAAATTAGAGTTGTGATATTTGTCTACTATATATATAGTCTTCTGTCGCTTGCAGCAAGCTCAATACAGATTTTACCAGATAAAATTTATTAATATTTGATCAACTTTTAATCAGAAATATTAAGCTTAGTGCTAGAATGGGTAAAGAAAAGAACCTGGTATGCTGCAATTGGCAAAGGAGAATTATCCCTGAGCAGCCTTATGATATCCAAGTAAGGAAGACCAGGCTTTACCTGCAAATCCATTTGTTCATGTTTGTAAAAATAGTGCAGGTAAAAGTGAGAATAAATTGCACCCAAACGCACAAGAAAAGTGAACCAACCAAGAGAATGTCAGCCCCTTCAGATTCATCCTCCCGCATCTCAGTCAGAGCTTCTCTGTAATTAGCTGGGTTCATCTGATAACTTTTGTTCAGCCAGGCCATATTTATGAACAAACCAAGAATCAGTAATGGATTATCGATTTCATAGAATGGTAAGTTCAATTTCAAGATAATACATACGTTTTCTTGTCTCCAAACCGGGGATTGGAGTCCAGTGCCTCTCTAAATGGACCATAGAAAGAACTTGCATACCTGTTGGCAATAGATAAATGGCATTGTTTTGGACCAAATTATGTACCAGACACACAAAAAGGACATGGATGAAGCCAATAACAACCTTCACCAATCCATCTTTTTAAGTAAAATTTATATTCGTACATAACTGTTTGTTAATGAATAAACTCAGTAACAACTAGCAAAAATAGTGAGATAGCTTATGGCAGCAAGAACATGCAAATCTAAATTATTTGGATGGTCATAACAATGGCAGTAAGGATGATAAAATTGCTTATAAGTTGGATGAGAAAGAAACCAACTTGGTCACGATAGAATTGTTTCACATAAAAAATTAAATCAATATCCCCCACATTTTGGATCTTTTATAACATACAGTAGATAATAGATATTGTTGGAAGTTCAACAATTTAGAGTATATATGGATCCAAACCTCACTTTACAAACTAATTTTGTAGGGTTGAATTAGATTTAAAATTCACTTTTTAACATGGTATCAGAGTCATTATTAGAGTCTATCCTAGTGAAATTTGTTGTTTATTGCACATATTATTCTATCCACTATCAAATCACCCATTACTGTCATCCTACGTTCGAGATGTATATATCTCATCATGAGAGAAGTATGCTGAAAGTCCCATATCGACTAAAGATAAAGTCAATTTATAGTATATAAATGGATGCAAACCTCACATTTCAAACCAGTTTTTGTGAAATTGATTTAGGTTTAAAATTCACTTCTTAACCAATATCATTTGATAGTAACTCTAGATTCTCTCCATAAACTCATTCTTCTAAGTTGTAACAATGAAATATAATACTACATATTTAGTTATTTTTGAGTTTTAATTTTCAAATTCTCTTTTTTATTTTCGTTGGAGTTATTTCTAATTTTGGATGCATGTATACATCTCCGTACTGATTAAGCCTTCAGTAGTTTCCAGTGAAAGCTTGTATAAACAGAAAATGAGATTAGAAAAAGAAATGGCAAGTAAAAATTACTTTGCCGTATAGGACATTATAGAAACATGTTGAAAGCCTTCAGCATCAAGAGCTGCACGCAATGCTCCTACTCGACCATCCATCATATCACTAGGACTGACAACATCTGCTCCAGCTTGGGCCTTTTAGTAAATTAAAAAGAAAATAAACAAACATATTGTTAGTGATGCAATAGAGAAATGTAGCAAGGAAACCTTCGAGATTGGGAGCATAAAAGCATATGATGATTTTTCAGTATAATCAACCTTTAATATCCCTAAAGCATCGGTTCTTTCCTCTTTTATTTTATCCTATCTCGGAGTTGAGACACCACCATGTTGAATCCATTATTTACAAGAATCAAATAACATTGATAAATGAAACAAGTGAAACTTATTTGGGAGTGAATGAACATTTCAAGGCCTTACTGGAGGCAACCAATGTGTTCAAAAAAACTGAAACATTATTGAGCTTACAGTCGAAAAAGTACATAGAAGACAGTCATTACCTGGGCTACAGCTTGTTTACATAGCTGATGAACTGTTTCGTCATTCATAATAACTCCTACAGGATATCAAGGATGTATAATTTAATTAATGAAGAAGGACCACTTCTCTCAAACTCAACCAGATTAGGTCACTACTCTTTTCCCAACAAAAGTTGATAAATAGAGCCACAAACTCATATTAAGATCAATGTCAATTATTCCTAAGGAAATAATATTTTTCTTCAAAAATAATACTATTGGAATAAAAGAAAAACAGACGGACCCGTTCAAAAAGTACTAAACTAAAAGTAGAGGGTACATGGCAAAGGGGAGAATAATACCGATTCAATTCCAGTCTTTTATGGGTAGTATGGGAAAAAAAAATCAAGAGTCTTGATTCCACAGAATCATAAATGACCATTCGTTGCAGAATGAAATGAATCAATGCTCATTTTCTTACCTTGTATTTTGTATAATTTTCCATGTTGAATTATCCTAGCTTTATATTATTATTGATCTATATCTTCATTGCACATACTTACCATTCCAAACAACTGCATTCTTAATTCTATTCACATTTCAATTCCAAATAATTTCATTTTGTGATCCAAAAATACCTTAAGGTCAACTTATAAGTAGGTAGACATCCTACCATAAAACTTAGGAACCCTTATAATGGTGATTCAAATAACAAAGTAGAACCTATTCTCTTCTTGTGTTCCTTATTATCTGCTAATCCAGAAGGAAACAAAAACAAAACATAGTCAGATAACTCATTAGTTATTTACAGTCAGCAAAGAGTATCACTCATAGCCATCCATAAATAGAGATAAGAAAAAAGATCATATTGTACTTAATAAGAGAACTGGGGCCGTTGGGTATGAGGAGGTGCAGACCCTCGAAGTTCTGCAGTGCTATAATTAGGGGACAGTTACCTTATTCCTTGTAATAAGAAACGAGGTTTCTATCAAAAGTAATAAAAGGTCCAGGGAGCACAACACGTTTTGGACAAGAATGAAAGCAAGAGATTACTTGGTAGAGAAGTTTAGAAACTTTGAAGCAGTTTAGAATCAGTGAGCTACAAGAAGCGAGAATGAAAAAGATTGAACACCTTGAAGACACAATTCTCCAATAAAGGTATGGTGGGGACTTCGGAGAAATGCATCACCAGGAGTCGGAAAATGGAAGACTTAAAAGTGGGCCTTAGGCAGACAAGCAAGATGACCAAGAGACGAGTGTTGGAGACAATAGATATTCCTTTGTTTGCTAGAGTAGACACCTACAACTAGGTTAAAGGATAAGAAGTATTTTTAGTAGAAGGAGATTCAATTAGGGAGAGGATACAGGGAGTTAAGAAGGAAATGGAGGGATGTGCTTTGTCACGGTTTAAATGGGTGAAATCTTGTACTAAGAACCAAATTTGGTCAATGTTTAGGTATGTTGTAGTTAGGCATTTGGAGCACTCCATGGTCCAATATCCTTACAAAATCTTGTTAGGTTTGAAACAAGAGGAATGAGTGCAAGAATATTGGGAACAATTCGATACTTCTTCCAGATCATTTCTCACCATAAAACAAGATCGTCTCTGAATAGGAGAGTAAAAGTGAGTCAACCCCGTTCAGATGGGTTAACTCACCATAGATAGAGCTAAAAAATAGACAGTTCAACCCAAGTCACCTACATAAATTTTGTAACCCCGTTCGACCCACAAAGGATTGGCAGGTTAGATGGGTTAACTTACTTAACAATGTTTTGTTTTCTTAATTTATTTCATATATTTGTTGTGGTATAGTCAAAGTGGATTCACTCGACTCATCTATTTATAGCAATACAATAATGTTAACATATTTCACCAAACATTATTATAAAGATAGTAATTGAAAATTAAATTGTCAGCCTATATAATTGGACAAACAAATAAATTAAGCATCCAAACTATTCAAATACTATGAAACAACATTCTAATCTTTAAAAATATCAAATTGTCAACCTAAGTAATTGGAAGTAATAAATAATTACAATAAAAAAATGATAAAAAAGTAATAAAAGGTCGTTGTTGGTGAGTTACGGATTTAACCCACCTCCAACTCAACTCGAACTCGTTTAACTCGCAAGTTAAATGAGTTAAGTTAAGTTTGTTTTCACTCCTCTTTATCCAAACACAACACAACAATGCTGAATAGCTTCTTTATTCACAAAACAATCAAGATACAATGTAGAGAGCCTAACCTCCCCCTGATCAGGACAACACGTTCCTGTCAAACAATGGTATTTACTTCGCTAACCCCTCAAACTATTCTCACAGCCCTTATATACAAACCTCCTAACTACCCATTCTAACTGCCTTGGCAGTTAGGCTGTAAACCGGTCTGCGTATCGGTTTTCCTTCTACTATATACAAGTAATGGCCTAACAATACCCCCCTCGCCTAAAACAACCTTGTCCCCAAGGTTGAATTCAAGATATTGTTCCTGAATAGTAGCCACATCTTCCCAGGTCGCTCCCTCACGGCTGCCTTCTTGCCATTCTATCAGAACCTGTGGTACTGCCACTTCCCCCAACTGCCTTTGTCTCCTTTCTAAGATCCGCACAGGCCAAAACATGGGCCCCTCGGCCTGTAGCTCCACCGACAATTCCTTTTCTACTCTTTTCTCTCCCACCGCCTTCTTCAATTGCGATACATGAAAGATGGGATGAATCCTAGCTGTCTCGGGCAACTGTAGGCGAAAAGCAACCTTTCCCACCTGTTGTAACACCTGGAAAGGGCCATAGTAACGTGCTGCAAGTTTAGGATGTAAACATGTCGGCATAGAAGACTGCCTGTGGGGCCTGATCCGCAAATAAACCCAATCTCCCACCTTGATATCTGCTTTCCTCCTCTTTTTATTTGCCTGATTCACCATAGCATCTTGCGCTCGTTTTAGATGTTGTTGTAATTGCCTCAGCGCTTCATCTCTAGTAATCAAATTTTGTGCCACCGTTTCAACAGCTGTTTCCCTAGGTATAAATCGACTCAAAGCTGGTGGGGGACGTCCATATACAATCTCAAAAGGAGAACATTTTGCTGCAGTCTGATAACTGGTATTATAGTATTCTGCCCAAGGTAAAACTGTCTTCCAACTCCTAGGTTGCTCGGAACAAAAACACCTCAAGTACCCTTCAAGAATCCTGTTTACCACCTCTGTTTGATCATCAGTTTCTGGATGGTAAGTTGTGCTCATTTTGAGCTGGGTGCCCTGCAGTTTAAAGAGCTCCCTCCAAAATACACTGAGAAACAAAGGATCCCTATCACTAACAATTGATGTAGGAATCCCGTCGAGTCGAACTATCTCCTGAGTAAAAATCTCTGCCACTGTACGAGCTGAGTAAGGGTGTCTCAAGGCAATGAAGTGGCTATACTTGCTCAACCTATCCACCACCACCAAAATAGCGTCAAAGCCTTGAGATTTGGGCAGCTTGACGATGAAGTCCATGCTCATTTCCTCCCAAATAGCCTGCAAGATTGGTAGAGGTTGTAATAAACCTTGGGGTGATGCAGCCATATACTTATGTTGTTGACAGATCACACATGCAGCCACATACTCGGTCACAGTCCTTTTCATCCCCACCCAATATAATGATTGGGCGATTCTTCTATACGTTCGGAATACTCCCGAATGTCCTCCAGTGTTAGTTACGTGAAATTCAGCCAGCAATCTAGGAATCCAACTAGATTTGGCCAACAAAACCAACCTCCCCTTATAATGCAGTCGGTCCTTCTCCATAATATAAGCAGCATGTGAATTCGGATCCCTCCTTACATCTTCAATGATCTTTTTAAGTGTTTCATCTTCCTCTACTTCCTTTAGAATGTCTTGGAAGTCATGCCAATATGGTCGGGCTATAGTTCGCAGTTCCAGTTCCTCCATATTCCCTTCTTCCCTTCTCGATAAGGCATCTGCTACTTTATTTGCACTTCCTGGCTTGTACACTATGTCAAAATCGTAGCCCATCAGTTTGGCTATCCAATTTTGTTGACTCTAAGTTGTAATCCTCTGTTCCAACAGATATTTAAGGCTACGTTGATCTGTATGCACCACAAACTTTCTCCCTAACAGATACGGCCTCCAGTGCTGGATGGCCATCACCAAAGCCATCAACTCCTTTTCGTAGTGGATTTACTCAAAGATCCGTCTGACAAAGCCCTACTAAAGAACGTAATGGGCTTCCTGTTTTGCATTAACACAACACCAACACCTCCTCCTGAAGCATCACACTCCAAGTGAAACTCCTAAGTGAAATCGGGCAACACTAGAACTGGTGCAGTCATGATAGCTGACTTCAGAGCTGTCATGGCTGCTCCAGCCTTCTCTGTCCACTCAAACTTCCCCTTTTTTAACAGCTCTGTCAACGGTCTGGCCAGCTCCCCATATCTCTGCACAAATCTTCTATAGTAACCGGTCAAACCCAAGAATCCTCTCAAGGCTTTCAAGTTCTTCGGTTCCCCCCATTCCACTATTGCTTTGATTTTATCTTGATCCATTTCAACACCCTGCTCTGAGATCTGATGACCCAGATAATGTACTCGCTGCTTTCCAAATTCACATTTCTTGGGATTTGCAACCCACCCATGTTGTTCCAGTAACTGCAACACCATCTTCAAATGCTTCATATGTTCTTCCCAAGTGGGGCTGTAAACAAGGATATCGTCGAAGAAGACGAGCACCCACTTTCTCAAATATGCTGCCATTAAATCATTCATCGCATTCTGAAAGGTAGTCGGCGCATTCATTAAACCAAAGGGCATCACCAAAAACTCAAAGTGGCCTTAGTGGGTTCGGAAGGCCGTCTTCGAAATATCTGCTGCCCCCATCCTAATCTGATGATAGCCGGCCTTCAGGTCCAACTTGGAGAAATATCTTGCTCCCTTGAGTTCATCCAGCAACTCTTCAATAACCGGTATCGGGAATTTATCCGGAACAGTAGCTTTGTTCAGGGCCCGATAATCAACGCAGAACCTCCAGCTTTCGTCCTTCTTCTTCACCAAAATTACAAGACTTGAGTAAGGACTCTGACTGGGCCTTATAATACCAGCTTTTAACATGTCTGCAACTTGCTTTTCAATCTCCTCTTTCATGAGATATGGATATCTATATAGCCGGACATTTATAGGATTTGTTCCCTCTTTAAGCACAATCCTATGCTCTAAATTGCGACGAGGTGGCAGCCCTTCTCTTTCCTGGAACACGCATCCATGGGCTTGCAGGACAGCTCGTAATTCCACTACCTGCACTTCTGTCAAATCATGTGCCACCTCACCCCTTGTTTCCTGCTCCACTACACCTAACTCCCAAACAAGTGCCCATGAGTCACCATCCACTATCTTCCATAACTCCCTAGGTTCCACCAGCTGTCTTGATAAAGCCGGGTCCCCCCGAATCGTGATCTTCTCGTTCGCCACTCCAAACCGCATCGACATCTCCCTCCAGTTAATCACCACTTCACCCAGTTTAGCCAACCAGGCAATTCCCAAGACGACGTCCACACCCCCCAGTTCAAGCACGTATAGCTCCTCCTCTACCGTGGTATCTCCCAAGCTTATTCGAACTGTTTCGCATCTCCCCCTCGTCACCTTCTTATGGTCGTCACCGAGACTCACAGTATACGATGGCATATCCACCACCGGCAGTTTCAACTCCTCAACCACCCTCCGGCTAATGAAGTTATGGTTGGCCCCACTATCAATGAGGACCACCACTCGTTTTTCCCTGATCAACCCTATCAACTTCATCGTTTTCAGCGGCGTCAACCCCTCCGCAGAACACGCCGATAGCTCCATGGGTTTCGTCTCCTCGCCAACCTCTTCTTTTGATTCATCACCCTCGTCACTTGGAGCGAAAGGACCCCACATTGGAAACATCTCCCTTCGACCCTCCTTCTCAAGTACTCTGGGTAAGGTAAGTTTCTGACCGTTCGGTTTCTATTGTCCGGACCATTCGGTCTACGACTAGCCTCTGTCCCCTCCATACCGTTCGGTCTGCGACTAGCCTCTATCCCCTCCATACCATTCGGTTTTGCCATACCATTCGGTCCTACTCCATTCACTGCTCCTACCCCTTCAACTCCGTTCGTTTGACTCGTAGCTAGCCGACCGTTCTCGTTTCTCGTCACCGCCCCAACCGCTCGAACCCACGGTTGCTGACCCTTCATCATATTCCATCCTCCTCCATGCGCTCTGATAATGGCATCCTCCACGTGTCTAGCGACCCTAATCGCGACCATCAAGTCTGAGGGATCCTGAATTTTGACTTGCCCCTTGATGTCTTCCCGCAACCCCGCCAGGAAGAAACCCAGAATCAACTCCTCCGACAGGCCCTGGGTCTAACCCAGTAACATCTGGAAACTCCTCACAAACTCTTCCAACGTTCCATCTTGCCTCAGAGTGGCCATCTAGTCGTAGACCGTTCCCCTGAACCCACCACCAAAGCGATTAATCAGCCCAGCTTTCAACCCCATCCACGTCCGATTCTTGGTTTTCTCCCGCCAATACTTGAACCAATAACTCGAGCTCCCTTCCATGCTAATGTAAGCGAGTTCAACTTTATCCTCCTCCGCCACTTTCTGGATGTCGAAGAATCTTTCGGCTCGATTAATCCAGATATATGGGTCTCCGCCTTCAAAGGATGGCAAGTCCACCCTCTTCCTCCAGTTGTGTGGTATTCCTCCAGTCTCGCCCCTCCCAGGATTTTCATTCACTGAACTGCTACTCCCCTCAGAACCACCCCCTTGATGGTTCGGACGTCCACTCATCAACCTCATCATTTGCTGTAAGTCGCGTCTGATCGCGACAGTCTCCTCCTTAATTCCCTCCACCGTAATCTCCAAATTGTCTAATCTTCCCTCCGTCTGGCTACCCATCGCTGATTCTTCTCCTCCTTGATCCGACAGGTAGGACCAAATGTTAGGTTCTTTAATCAAGAACCTAATAGAAATTCACTCCTCTTTACCCAAACACAACACAAGAATGCTGAATAGCTTCTTTATTCACAAAACAATCAAGATACAATGTAGAGAGCCTAACCTCCTCCTGATCAGGACAACACGTTCCTGTCAAACAATGGTATTTACTTCGCTAACCCCTTAAACTATTCTCACAGCCCTTATATACAAACCTCCTAACTACCCATTCTAACTGCCTTGGCAGTTAGGCTGTAAACCGGTCTGTGTACCGGTTTTCCTTCTACTATATACAAGTAATGGCCTAACAGTTTGACTCATTTAAAAAAACTGATTTTTTTTAAACTAACTCGGCTCAATCATGTGGTGAGTCGGATTGACTCACAAGTTGAAACCCATTTTGACACCATCTTTAAACAATATTCTTATTTAGCATCCATGCCCTAACTTCACAAAATTCTCATGAGTTAAGTCAAGACATCAGATTCAGGATTACATTATTTTTTATCGACAAATATTAGTTACTAATATGTTAGTTTTGGTTAGTGAGAAGACCTTGAACCCATGACCTATATTTTCCTCTCTTCCAACTTTTACCACCAAACCAAACTTATATCTCTACATGACACATATGTTCGAAGTTTCGAGGTCCACACGGTGTGGGAAATAACAATATTGATTTAAATATAGCAATAACCAACTACCCTATAATTTCTTCATTTTTCTCAATAGGTTTCTAAATAAAGTATAAAAGGAAAATTTGATAGCTTACCATCTTCTCTAACTATGCCATCATGCCCATCTGATGAATAAGGATCTAATGCAACATCCGTATAAATAACCTGAAGAAAGATTGAACGAGAAAGGTCATTGGCTTACCTTCCCTTATATACCACAGTATAATATCTTCAAATTATGGAAATAGTGTTCACTTACAAGGTCTGGGTACTTATCCTTGAGCAAACGAATTGTCCGAGGCACTAAACCATTTTCATTGTATGCTTCATCTCCTGTGGGAGACTAAAGGGAGAAAGTTGTTATATTAGATTATGCTATAGTTATCTGACTAAAGACCTATAGTTTACAGGAGAGAGAATAGAACCTTCAAAGCATCTGGAATTTTGGGGAAGAGCACAATACTATTAACACCAACATCCCGTGCTTTTGCAACCTGAAGAACAAAATGCCCACGGAAAATTACTAAACTTAGTAAGTTACACAAGATACAGTCAAAATAATATCACCCACACAGTTTAAAAATATAAACAAGAAAAACGTTTCATTTGTGTCTATACTCCTAAGTTATAATCGATAACATTTATAACAATATACAATGGAGACCCATTTTGTATATACATTTTGACATTCCTATTTTGCCCTTCTCAATATTTTGAACCTCAAAACTACTATTTTGTTACGTATATGCCATTACTCTACAATACAATTACATTTTCTTTCTTCCTCTTCATGCAAATCTGCAGTCTATATTGCTTCTCCAACAATGTTTTAATTAAAATAAATTAATATAATAAAAAATGTGGACAAGCATGTGCAACGATGGTTGTGTTTTCGCTAGTACCCAAGCAAAACCTACACCTACCCTAGAAAGGCATGACTATGTTTAGAGGTAGATTTTAAACTTAACTCAATCTTACAAAATTGACTTAAGATAAATTTTGTACTCCTTTATATACTGTAAATTGTAAATTAACCTTATTTTTAATTGATGTGAGACTTTCAATAACCCCTCACGCCAAGGCATAACATCTCGAATATGAAACTAAACATTAATGGATGATCCAATAGTGGTCCAATAGCAAGCGGAGCAATAGACCCAACCTTGGTTCAACCATAGTTGAATAGAAATAGTTGAATAATATGTAAAACAATGTTAAGAAAACATAAACTTTTAGGTTCTTAACCTTTAAAATGTATATAAAACTTCAAATGGAATAAGGTATGATAGTTAAATTGAAATTTCAATAATAGACATCGATAATTATAAACAATAAGTTTAGACATAGAACAAAACATAACAAATATTTTAGGTTCACTTTTATTTTTTGACAATTTTTTTAAATAACATACAAACTAATCTTTTACCGGTTTTTGGGTTCCTCAACCAGGTTTCTCTAAAGGCTGGTTTTGTGGTTTCTTTGAACTGGTTAACGGAGTGGTTGACTGGTTTTCTGATCCAACTAGCCAGTCTGGTTTTAAAACAAAGTAGAGAGACATCTCTAAACCCCAGATTCACTATTATATGTGAATGGTTTGATTTTGTTAACTCGTACTTCACTCTACAACATTTCCAAAATTCCACTCGCTTTATGACTTTCGGCACTAAAATAGAAGAACGTAAAAGTGAAATAAAAAACTTGAGGCAAATAAGGGATTCATTTATGTCATGCATGACAGTAAGAGACACATAACCAGTAGCAGATAAAACCTCTTCTACAAGTCCATGCCTCCATCCAAGCCTGTAGCATCCAGGCATAGCTCCGATTGGAGTATCTTCTTCGCCTGCAAGTTCAAACTCAAACGTTCTCATGGTCCAAGCTCAAATAATCAAGAAAATACTAGTCTATATTACAACCCAATACCTACAAACGAAAAAATGACAGTGAAAAACGAAAAACAAATAAGCTTTTGCAAAATCATCGGTCTTTGACTAATTAAAACTCTCACTTTAGTCTCTGATCTTATAAAACTTGGCTCCTTGGTAGTATATTTATATTATATTTAGTACAAATGACAGTGAACAATGAAATGAAACTAGAACAGCGTTTACTCAAAATGCTTATAACTTATATAAGTTCTAAGTTATAAAAAATCAGCGTGGGCAAAGAGACCAACCTTCGTGGATGAAGAGCGGATACACAAAATTCGCCGGCGAAATACTGGTTTCCTGAAAAGCCGACCGAAGCGCAGGCGACTTCCGGTTCCGACGAGGACGCCGATGAAGTGGCTAATACAAAATCCAACATCCAATCCAAACCAATCAAACCATTGCGAAGCAATGCGTAGTTAGTTGCAGTAATGCAAAAAACCAATTAATAGACTCACAAGCGAAGGGACCACCGGAGTCCCAACCGGAGCCGCCGGTTTAGGCGGCACGGGAGGCGCCGACGGAACCTTTCCAGCGACAACGGCGGCTTCGAACTCGGAATCGCTCGCTCTCACGACGAAAAGGCGCGGAGGGAACGACTTCGTGGCAGGTTGAGGAACGCATAAGTTGAAGGTCCTCTGCGGCGCTCGGAGACCGACATAGCTCGGGCAATTGACCGCGGATGGCGCATTAGTGATTAAAGAAGCCATTGATTGCAGTATAGAACGCCTAGAATTACCGATTGAAGGTTTTGGCGCCCTTTAACTTTAGATTGCTTGAACGATATTACAGTTTTTCTGGCGAAGCTTGAAGAATGGGATTGGGAATGAAGGAGGAAAAGGAAAGTTGGATCTACAGGATGGGGAGAGAATACAGATAACCAATCAGAAGAGAGTCGCAGAAAGAGGATAAGTGAGGACGTACGTACAGGATTCAATACTTCTCTTAGTATCCAATTTTTTTCTAATCTTTTAAAATATAATTTTTGTATATTAATACGTGTTATTTATCAATTTTAAAATAAATTATTTTTAAATATATCAAAATGTCAGAAGCTATGAAAGGTATTTTATCGAAACTATAGCTAATATTTTTAAATTTGAAAACATAAAATAATACAAAATTAAAGTAAAAACCTTACTCGTATTTTACGAAATTAAAATCATATTTAAGCTTTTATTATCTTTTCCTAATCCACAATATCTACACGTATTAAAGGTAAACGTATGCTGTAAAGAGAAAAAGGAAAAAGAAAACACTTTTTTTCTCGCTACTTTTCTATTCAATCATTTGACGAGAGAAAAACAAAACTTTTTCTTTATTTATTACTACTTTTGCATATTTTGAATCTAAACACTTTGAAAATCTATTTCTCTATTTTTTTTTATCCAAGTCCAAATATGACGTACCGATTCTTTTTTAATTTATGTTTTAACTAATCGCTTATAACCTATGACAATGTTGCGAATCTCTCTATTTCTTCTATAATTAAAGTTTACATTTGCATGGTCTTCTCTCATGCAATGACACATTTATTAACATTACCTTGTAAAGAAACTAATTTCAATTAAACTAGGTTTACATTATATATAGTGACTGATGGTAATTTGATATGTTGATTTAAAGAAAAAAAAAATGCATTGAATGAAACTCTTTGAGATAGTGCACACAAGAGAATTGGTTAAAGCTCAACAAAACTTTATTTAGATGCAAATAATTCATGTGATAAACACAACACGACTAGTAAAGCTCAACAAAACTATCTAGGAAAAGAGATATTTGATGCAACAACCATCATTCTTAAATAAATCAAAGAAGTGAAATGTCAAACTTGGCAACTCTAAAGAGATGCTCAAATCTTAACTAAACTCTTACAGCATGCACAGCTGTTTCAGGCTACAACTCCAAACTCCAAAAAAAAAAACACGTTGGTTTGGTTTTGTGTGTTTCAAACTCATAATATATATACATATATAATATTATATATTAGCTATGTTAATACATTAACATTGGTTTTAAACGTTTAATTAGTATCTATTGAATTCAACCACTTGGGGTATTGAACTAATCAGCAATTAAATTTGCAACCAACTTTCTTCCATGGCTGCGTAAATCATTGACAATAGCGGATGAAAACTGCACTGATTTGAATGAACCGATACTATTTCATATTATTAATTAATAATTGCAACTTCTTCCAATTGTTGATTCAACTGCATCTTCATTTTCATATTCAGTTGTATTATTTTTGCTGCTTCACCACAAGTTATAGATAAATGCCTAAAACAACCTCAAATATTGGTTCAATTAATCTTACTTGGATCTAACCACAGCTACTTTTGTGGAATTTCTTTTCTGGTTTTCATGATTGAAAGAAATGAAATTAATTGGTCTTATTTCGGGTGTGAGTCAAAATAAACTGTTTGAATTCTGTTATCTTGTCTAAAGTTTAATTTAGTCT
Organism: Vigna radiata var. radiata; assembly: GCF_000741045.1. Lineage (NCBI taxonomy): Eukaryota > Viridiplantae > Streptophyta > Magnoliopsida > Fabales > Fabaceae > Vigna > Vigna radiata. The sequence goes on from NC_028355.1 coordinate 13,222,961, forward strand.
TTTTATCTGACATTGTCTAAATAGTTAACGATATAGTGTTTATGTATGAGTGACCAATTTTATCTGACATGGTTGCTCATGATCTCTTTCCACCTCATCATTTTCAACCTTTCACCATCAAATTACCATGGTTTCCTTCCACCGTCGTCAGCGATTTGTCATCCTTGCACCTTCCTTCTTCGTCAACCACAACATAGCAACACAGAGTCACCACAAGCCACATTGTTCGAAATCTCAACCTGCGACAGAAAATTGCAACCTGTAGTAGAATACCCCAAATCGAAAAAGAAACTAAAACCACAAAATCCCGAGCACCCAAAATCGCAAATCACAACCTGAACCTACAATCTCAACTCACAATGCTAGTTCACACCACCACAAATCTCCCTTTTCAAATCGCGATTAAATCTAATTGCTTCACCACGCACAACGCCATTTGTCATCTTTTCCAAACTAGAAAATCCCAAATGGTGAGTTTAACGCTTCACAGCATCATCAAAGAAGACCACCACAAAATTGTGTCTCCTCCACGCACCTACAACACAGAACCACCATAAACCACCGCAAAACAGCAACAACCTGCAAATCGAAAAACCTAAACTAGAAAAATGTAATTGCTTCCCTTTAATGGGAAACAAAAAAACCCTAATTGCTTCATTGTCATGGGAAACGATAAAACTTTAATTACTTCACTACCATAGAAAAGTCGAAAACTCTAATTGTTTCACTATCATGGGAAACCAGAAAACCCTATTTGCTTCACTGCCATGATCAACCACGTTAGACAAAATGACAACCATGTCATTCATTAACACTCACGTATATGTTGTTAATGATTTAGACATCTTCAGAATAAAAAATTAATTGAAAAAAAATTACAAAAATAAAATGACCTTGAATATAAAAAAACAAAAGTTACAAAAAGAAAAATTATTAAGTTATTTATTTTATTTTTATTTTTATTTTTCAATACTTAAATTCAAATTTTAAAATATTATTAAAATCTAGATGTTAGCACTTAGCTTCTAATTTTGTAATTTCAATATTTAATATTAAAAAATCCATCAAGATTCTTTAAGATTTATCCTACAAAACTGTCTCAAATCAAAGAAAGGATGCGTATAAAATATTTAAAACAAATACGAACTAACAATTTTAATTTTCAGAAAATTAAATCTAAATTAAATAGTGTATGTTATTGCAGAAAGTTTATTTATGCAGTGATTATTTAACCTGCAATTAACTCCAAGTGTTTAAGGAAACGTTGTTTGCACCAAAAACTAGATCGTGCGTAAAGGGTTGAACCGATTGAATAGTTTGCTTGCTAGGCTGAATCAACTAACTTCTTATCATTTACGCTCAAGCGATTTGAACATTTGAATTGCGTCGTGCCATATTCACCTAATCAATTAAATACAATTGTTTTCACCAAAATCACTTGTTTCTTCTAGCATCATCACATATTTCTGTTTGCACCTTTACATTCTAAAAATAGTTTTTTTCATCACATTTCAAAATCTGTTAAAAAAATTTCATCAAATTTCGAAATTTATTGAAAGATTTTTAAAAACTTCAATATTTCGAAACATTAAAAGCTTAAAAAATCTTTCAACAAATTTCAAAATTTATTAAAGACTTGTAAAATTCTTCAACGAATTTCAAAATCTGCTGAAGGGTTATTTTTTCAATGGATTTTGAAATAATAAAAAAAGTAGGATGTAGGATTTTTTGAAATGCACATGAAAGTTTTAGAATTTTTAAAAAATATAGGAGTGCAAGGAGAAATATGGGGTAGTGTAGGAAGAAATACTCTTCTTAGGAACTTAATTACTGATTAGGAACTTAAGGTTGTTGCTCCCTACACCTCCCCAAGTGGGACCTGTATCTCCCCATTAATTTAATTTATTTCAAAAATATTCTATACCTCCCCACTATTTTCTTTATTCCAAAAATACCCTACACCTCCCCACTATCCTTAACAATCTTTCTCTCTCTACATTAATGGAGCATTTACATGGTTCAAATTTGAATTTGTAACATACTACAAAATATAAAATTCAGAAGGAAACTTCAATATTAGTACTTCTGCCATTTTCATTTTATAAAATTAAAAGTTAGATGTAATACAAAATAATAAACATAATAATATTAATAGTAAATAATGATATATTATTATTATTATATACTAACTTTATAATGACGAAAGAACTAAATAAATTCTAAATCTTTAACAAAGAACTTTTTTTTTATATTTTAAGTATTTAATAATATTTTTATATTATTTATCTAATAAATTAAATATTTTATTCAAGTTATTTGAGTCAAACATGTCGGTGAGTTAAAACATAATATAATGTTAAAAATTATAAATATTATATGTAAAAAAAAAGATACATGTATATAAACATTTTTCTAGAAATTTAGAATAAAATTTTACCATTTATTAAGNA
>NC_028355.1:13225416-13237496 GCF_000741045.1 Vigna radiata var. radiata
AAAGAAAAAAATATATTCAACAACGAAAATAAAATTGAATCAAACNTATTTAAGAAAATATATTCAAATTTAAGTCATGTAAATGCTTCATTAATGAGCTATGTAAATGCTCCATTAATGTAGAGAAAGAAAGAAAAAGATTGTTAAGGATAGTGGGGGAGGTGTACAGTATTTTTGGAATAAAAGATAATAGTGGGGAGGTGTAGAATATTTTTGAAATAAATTAAATTAATAGAGAGGTACAGGTCCCACTTGGGGAGGTGTAAGGAGCAACACCCGGAACTTAATTACTGATTTCAGTGATTATATAGTTAGAATTGTCAACTTGACTCATGATCCATTAAGTCAGCCTTAAACCATTTTTGAAAAAGTCCACCTTTTAAAAACTTCTCAAGTGGAGGCAAAAAAAAATCTCAACTCCCATAATTCCCTATCAAGTAGATTAGAGTTAAGGTTAAAGTAAATTTAGTCCTACTATAAAATTCTAATTAACTTTTAAAAACAATATTGTTTATGTATGTATATAAAACTATATATTTTATTGAATAGTTTAATATGTTGTAATTTTATTATATTTAAATCAATATTTTTATATCATTATGTTATTAAATACAATATATAATAATACTTCATATTTTTTTATTTTCATATATTAAATAGAATATATATTCTTTATATTTTTATATTATATTCGTATATAACAATTTTCATTACAAAATAATACTTAATATATATATTTTTTATATCACCATATCATTACGTGAAATATTTAATGATTTTATTAATTACTAACTTTTGAAGAAGAAAAAAAACTTCTAACATATTCTTTTACCAAATGTAATCTTTATAAAAAAAAATCATATTAAATAAATAAAATGATTTTTGTTTGTCTTAATTAGGTTTTAATTTCTTTAAAATCAAATAAATATTTTAAAATATATAAATGACTTGCTTAATTAATAAAAGGTGAATTTTTTATATTGTAATAAATAATTAATTTTTAATATATTACGCATTTTTTACAACATTTTAATAGTTTTTTTAATTTCTTTTAATTCTATAAAAAAATAAATTTAAACATAAAGATAGAAGTTTCATGTTAAAACATAATATACAAAAAAAAATCAATAAAATTATATTTTGAAATTGTGAGTTAAACATAATATTTTATATTTTTGTATTCAGTTTTATCTATGTATAATGCTAAACATATACTTTGAAAATGAATCAACTAACATAAAAAATAATTGAAATATATATCTATGATTAAAAAAATTATAAGAGTAGAAAAATGAGAAACTAATAAACTACATACATGTTGAACAATTGAATCAATAACAACTAGGATAAAAAATTCATATAATCTCTAAGTATTCATTCTAAAAGTAATAAATTTAGTGAATATTAAGAAATAATACATAGTAAACCACTTAATATTATAAATAATTTATTGTTAATTTTGAATTAAATTCATTAAAAAGTAAGAAATTACTTACTTAAATACGTTTATACGAAAAATATTATATATATTGCAAAAGAAAAGTTAGTTTTAAACGTTGGTTAACAATTTTTGTTTTCTCATTAATATTCGTAAGTGCACAATTTTTTTTCTCTCATTAAAGTTCGTAAGTGTCAATGGTCATTTTTTATTATTCATTACTGCGGCAACAGTTTTTTACCAAGTTTTTGCTCTATAAAATAAAACATTTCCTTCATTCCAAAAAACACAAAATCAAGTTTTCTCTTCTCTTCTAAAAAGGAAACTTTATTCCTCAATCTATCTTCTTAGTTTTTTTTCCTTTTTTTCTTATCCTCTTTATATCCTTGGTTTATTCTTTTACTCTCTTTAGAGTTTCTTTCTAGCTAGTTCTGAGATCTACAAAATTTATAAGAAGTTCTTGTTGTATCCTGAGGGACTTGTGCAATACATCGTACATAAGTCCTTAAGGACAGTGATCTACATGCCTTGGGAAAATTTATTCATGTTTTTGTCAGTTTTTCTACAATAATCTTAAGGACTTATGGCTGACATCAACAACCCGCTTTTGGACGTGTCAAAATTCAAGGTCTTCTTTGGACAGAACTTTCAGAGGCTGGCAAGGTCCTAACAGCAGTGGTGGCTTCTAATCGCGTTTGTAGGGATCGAAGATGAGGGTGAAGAAGAGGGAGACGAGGCGACAGGTTGGAGTTTGTTGGAGTTAGGATGATGAACCCTAATTTTTATGTGTCGTGCCTTTGTAAAGTTCGAGGAAAGATGGAGGAGAATTTATCCCCAAAGAAAGAAAAAGAAATAAGAAGATGAGGTTGGGTTCCTGATTTTCAATTTGTGCACCCCCAAATTAATTTCATCACCTCCTGTGGTAAGTGATGTAACGGACCATTATCAAGTACTTGAGTCATTGTTTGTATACTCTGCCTACAAATGAGAGAAGCACAACCACATATTTTCTCGTTTACCAATCTTAAATATTTTAAAATTATGGGATGTAGGCAATTTTACTTAATTACTTGAAGAAATAAGTTTGACTTTTCACCTAATGATATTACTCTAAATTTGGTAGTAGAGAATATGTAGTTATATATTTATATATGAATGACATGCTAATGATTGATACATGCAATCAGATAGTCTCTAAAAACTAAGGTTTCTAAAATCTTATTTTGAAATTTAAATTTTTTCTAGGTGAAGTCAATATGATTTTATAAGGTAGAATCATAAGGGAGAGAGATAATATATTACTATTCCAAAACTACACAAAAAATCTCTTAAGAAGTTTGAGTATTGTGACTTCAAAAACAGTGATAACACCTTATGATGCTAACTCTAAATTAATGAAAGGTAAAGGAGAATCTATTCTCAACCTTAGTATGCCCAAATATTTGGGAGCTTACTACATTTGATAAGCTTTTCTAACCCTGATATTATTTATGCAATAAGTAGGCTGAGAAGATAATATTAATATTCTAATTAGGAATATTGATACGTAAGTGCAAGAGATACTTAAGAGGTTCAATGGATTATGCCATTGAATATAGTGGATTTCTCGCTGTACTAGAAAGCTACAATGATTCTAACTGGATCCCTGATTCAGATTAGACAAAATCCACTAGTGGTTATGTATTCACACTTGAGGGTGGTGCAATTACATGGAGATTAACCAGACAAACAATTATTGCAAGATCAATAATGGAATATGAGTTTTTTGCTCTTGAGATGAGTGACATGAGGTTGAGTAGTTGAAAACATTTCATTAGGAATGAAACCAACCTCATCAGTGTCAATACACTGTGGTTGTTAATCGACAATAGCTATAACTAAAAACAAGAATTATAATGGAAAGAGTAGACATATACAATACACAATTTGGTGAAGCAACTGCTAAAGAGTGGAACTCTTTCCATTGATTATGTGAAGTCAGAACGAAATTTAGCAGACTCTTTGACAAAACCCCTAAGAAGACAAATGATGTTAGAAACATCAAGGAGAATAAGACTTAAGCCACTTGCAAACAAAGCAGTGATGGTAACCCAACCTTTGTGATTGGAGATTCCACGAATAAGGTTCATATGGGTAAGAACAAGTCACTCATTAGTTCTAATAGCGCTAATTTATTTTAATCATTTATGTACATTCCTATGGTGTGTGTGAAAGTGCTAGAGACTGCATTATGACAGGTTAAACTTTGTCATTAAAATTCTATATGCTGAAAGAATTTTAGCTTAAATAAAGTTTTTAATGATTTTCATATCCCTTATGGGTGGTGTATGATTTGTAGAATACATTAGATGAAATCACCTATATGAATGTCAAGTAGGATCGCTTGCATGAGATCTTGGTATGATCTCTAAAGTACTCATAAATACTGGGCACGCGCATGGCCTAGTAAGCGCGACACAACGATAACAGCAAGGATCGTGAGAGTATATTGTGATTGATAGCACACGTCAAATGTCTTTGCTTCATATAGCTTGTTACAACAACTACACTGTGTGTTAAGTTTCTTGATCTAAGATTGGTTCATATAGCTTGCTATACCAACTCTAATGCATTACAACCTATGAGACCCATGATAAAAGAGTTTCTCATCTTTCTTTTGCAATATGTGGGGATTGATATAAAATAATAATTATTGCAAAAGAAACATTAGTTTTAAACATTGACCAACAATTTTTATTTTCTCATTAATGTTCATTAGTTTTTTTTTTCTCTCATTAAAATTCGTAAGTGTTAAGGGTCAGTTTTTTTATTCATTATTGTGTCAACGATTTTTGACCAAGTTTATACTTTACAAATAGAGCATTTTCTGCATTCCAACAAACGCACAAAATCAAGCTTTCTTTTCTACTCTCAAAAGGAAACTTTATTCCTCAGGCTATCTTCTTAGTTTTTCTTCCTTTTATCCTTTTTATATCCCAGGTCTATTCTTTTAGTCTCTTTAGAGTTCCTTGCTAGTTCTGAAATTCTAAAAAATTCATGAGAAATTCCTATAGTATCATAGGGAGCTTGCGCAATACATCGAGAATAAGTTCTTAAGGACAATGATCTACATGTCTCGAAAAATTTTATTCATGTTTTTGTTAGCTTTTCTACAATATACGCACACACACACATAAAGTTTTCGCATAACAAAATTAAATGACTATCTTACATACTTTAAAAATATATTTAGTTAGTAAAAGAAAATTAAATATGTTTAATCAGTTAAGGATTTCAACATTCTATGTTGTTACTTGATTTTCCTATACAAGTAAGTAATCAAGTTTATTGAAATCTCTTATAAAGTTTTTTTAGTCTAATTAAAATGTTTGTATAGTTATTTGACAAATTAAATGTACTTAAATTTACAACAAATTAGGAATTAATTACAGTTTTTCTTGTATTTAAAATGAATATTTTTCTAAAAAACGGCTCATGTGTTGGCCTGACTCATAGGATTTTTGTAGATAGTTTAACCATGTGAGTTTTTTTTCTATGAGAATTTTTTAGTCTTGTGGATATTTTAGTCCTAATTTACGTAAGTCAGGATCAAATCATATAAGAAGGACCAAATTAATATATTTATATATAGCCTTTAATACAAGTAACAAATACTTTCACCTCTTAATTAATAACAATCAATAATATAATTTGATGAAACAAATAATGATCCTAAATAATACACTAGTAAAAACATTTTAGTAAGAATCATTGAATTTTATGAAGAACTAACCTCCTAATACATTTTTAATAGTAATGTAGCGAACATAGAAAAATAAGGGTTGACCATTAGTGAATCAAAATTATTTTCCAAATTCTTTTAATTTTATCATCATAAAAATAAATATATTACGTTAAAGTTAAGCATGGATATGGATTGATTGAGTCATGGATACATAAATCATTTTGTCGCCTTTATCGAGTGATGAAAACATTATATGCATGTGATTCGTTTTTAATTTTACCGAAACAAAAAAGTGCATTATTATTTTTAGTGTAAGAAGGGTTGAAACTCTACGAATAAAATGCTTACTTATTTTTATTTTTATAGCACCGAAACTCAAACCAATTAAGGTAGCTGAAGGACGTAAAACATTTAAATAATTTAAATACGGATTTAAATAACATTATATATTATATGCATGATGGTTTGGTTTTGTTGAGAGAGTAAATTGGTTATTTTGTGTGGCGTGTGTAGCGAAAACAGAGAGTCCTTTGGAAACACGCTAATGGGATTGTCTAAAATATTAAAGCAATAAAAAAAGAGAGAGAAGAAAAAATAGGAGAAGAAGTAGAATTGGGAGAGGTAAAATGATTGAGGATGATAGTGATGTGATCTGACGGTTGATGAGGCACCACGTTAGAAGTGTGTCCCAATGTCAGAAGATAATTAGGTGTACACTTGAAAGGAAGGAACACGTGGCAGACAAAAATTGGGTCCCACACTCAAGTGTGAAAAAGGGGTTTTGAACAAACTGACTGAAAAACTTTCTGCTTTGGACACCCTCGATGGGAACAGATTCCAAATATTGGGAAATCTATATCACAAGAGAGGAATGGGTTTGGGATCCACAAAAGATTATATTTCCTTGGACCCACCCAAGATTTCAAATTTTCCCAACTGGACCCCACCCACCCTTATTATACTTTTCTCTTCTTCCTCCTCCTTTACCTCTTTTATTTTTGAAAAATGATATTTTAACACCAATTTTTGGATACTATTTTGACACCGTACATGTGTTAAAATGTGGTTGGACGATTTTAAATAAAAAAAGAAATTTTGATTTTTTTCTTTCAAATATAATCTTGTCTCAGTTTTTTAATTTGAAATCGTCCAATCACATTTTAACACGTGTATAATATTAAAATAGTATCAAAAATTAGTGTTAAAATATAATTTTTGTTTATTTTTCAGGTAAGCAAACATCTATTTTCTGATATTCGGTGGGATTTCATAAAGATCTTGTTATTGTTGTTTGCGTAAATTTGGGTACTTGGCAGTTAACCATATTAATTAAGATTAGACTATGATACCAGTAAGACATTGAAAAGATGAAACATCACAATAATCACCTAGGAGTTCAAAAAATCTTAATTCACCCACTTAATTTCATGTACCTTCTTTATTCGATTTTTTTCCTGCCCGACAGAATGAGTTTGTCATGTAGGAGAAGAGGATATTTAACATCAAAATTACAATTTCAGACGCACAGAAATTTTTGATTAACTTGTCTTTTTTACAAGAAAATGATAATAGCAAAGGATCCTATTTAATTAGGGGTCACATCCTACATCCTATAGCGAAATGTTTGGGTGATGTAAGATTATCCGAAAAGTCTCCGAAATGATCTTACCCAATGGCATCATGCACTTTAGGAGTAACACAAAACACTGTATTTTAAGATTAATAAGAAAGTAAAAGCGGTTTAATTAGTTAGGAAAGAAGGGTTGGTTTAATTTTGAAAGGCACCCAAAATTTCAACCTTGTTTCCATCATCATGATGACTGAATGGGAACAAAGATCTTGGGTTTTTCCTCAGCAATCAAATAAAATCTAATTGAAAGGGGAAAGAGAGAGAAAGCTTATGTATGTGTGGTGGTTGTACCAAAGTGGTAGAGAGAATCTAGGGAGAAGATCTCACCATCAACAAGCTAAGCGCACACAAAAACAACACCACAGTTTTTTCTCTCATGCACCCACTAATACCAAAACAAAAAAATAAATCAAAAATCAAAAATCAAAAGCTACCACGGATAATTACATTCCACCTCTTCTTCCCATTCTCTTTTTTTCTCTCTCCCTCCCTCAATTACTCATACATTTTAAACCAGCTATGTATATATATTGCAAGTAAACATATAGATAGTGTTCAGAAGCTTATTCTCAACCCTGATATGGAGTTTGTGGATAACAGAAAACTACAGTTACAACAACAGCCGCAACCGCAGGAGCAACATTTTCATGTGTTGGCAGTGGACGACAGTGTCATAGATAGGAAGCTTTTGGAGAGGCTCCTAAGAGGTTCTTCATGCAAAGGTTCCTACAATATGTACCCTTTTTTCTTTTTTTCTTTTAAATTACCCTCTTATTTCTCAGTTTGTGTGTGTTGCTAATTTGGTTTATGGTTGTGTTAAGCAGTCACCTGCGTGGACTCCGGAGACAAGGCTTTGAAATATCTTGGGTTGGTTGATGACCTTCATGATAATACTACTTCTTCAACCTCTTTAGAATCATCATCTTCTCCTCCACCTCAACCATTGCAGCAAGAGGTAATAATAATCTCATTCTCTTCTTTTTTTGTGTGTTTATCTTCAATGGTTTTAAGACATGTGTGCTTGTTGTGTACTACATTTGAGCCAGTCCATTGATTTGAGTTGTAGTTTCATTCCATGGTCACAGAAAGTAAGTTCTTGCTTAATTCGCTTACAAAACTAGTTTTCAAAACAAGCCACAACTTCTAAATGGCTTCCATTTTTCGCTGTAATGCAGCATTAGTTATTATTCCTTTCATGTTTTCTTCCTCTTAAGTAACAGCATTGAATTGCCAGAATAAATCATCATAACATAAGTAATGTATAATAATAGGGCATAAGATGAGCTGTGGGGGACATATCAATATTCTCTCCAAAAATTACCTTCAAAAGTTTCTGAAATTGTTGTTAATGTGTAAATAACATTGAGTTCTGTGGAATCACGTAAAGGGCGAGTTTATTAGGACGGCTAATTAAGATTAATCTCAAGAGTCATGAAGTAACTTTCCTTTTCTCTTTCACCACCATTGAGCATAAGATAACAAAATATTACCTTTGTTCTGCATAATTGCTTGTGCTAGTTTTCTTGAAGATTTGACGGCATTGTAATCCCATAAGCATGGCATGAAAAATAATAGAATTTGTAGAAAAAGTAAAGAGCTTTTTATTGCGTGTACGTAGGCGTAATTGTTGTTTTGATGCACGAATGGCACGCTCCCAGAATCGTATCTACTGTTGTCTACATGAGTTTTTTTTTTTTTTGTTTAAGTTAAGGGTGTCTTTTGGAAAAGAAAAACGGGTGGGCAAAGACCAGTGAATTTGGTTTTTGGTACTTAGGTAGCTAGGTAGGTGATCGTGGTCATTTCTCTCTTTAATTTTTGGTGACAGTAATATCTATATATGTGTAGTAGTGGGGTGAGATATTCCTATTCCATATTAATAGCAAACAGTAACCTGTACTTTCTGTTGCATCTTTTGAATTTCAGGGAATCAAAGTGAATTTGATCATGACAGACTATTGCATGCCTGGGATGAGTGGCTATGATTTACTCAAACGAGTCAAGGTCAACACACAACTCTTATTCCCCGACACCCTCCCGAAATTCCCTCTGTCTTTTTTAGCTTCAATAGCATGTACTCACACTCTCTAAAAGATTCCAAACATTCCCTTCTCCTTCAATCAACACTTACAATCATTTTTAATCCCCTCATAAATATTTCCACACCACTAAATTCTTATAGCTTCTTCAACTTCCTCGTCTTTTTATTCACCATTGCATACAGATATACCCACTTTCTGATAATGTAGTTTTCAGTAAAAAGAATGATAAAAGAAAAAGGAAAAGTTAGAGATCTCAGGATCTAAGTTTGCTTTCACTTTTTTTTTTTTTTCCCTTTTCTTTAATTTGATCCTTCTTTTTGTTTTCCTTTCTTTCTTGTTTTGACATTGCTTACCGCTGCAGGGATCTTCTTGGAAAGATGTTCCCGTCGTGATTATGTCATCAGAAAATGTACCTTCCAGAATCAGCATGTGAGTTTTTCTTACTTCATTTGTGGAATTTGAGTTAACTCTTTGCAATTTTTAAAACTGATCTTTTTAGATTTACCATAATTATCTGCACTGCAGTCCTTAAAAAACACCACTTTGTGACATTAAAACACACCCTATGCATCAAGTTGTCACTGATACTAATGGCATAATAGTTTATGTAATTGAGAAATTTATGACATTGTTGATAGGTGCTTGGAAGGAGGGGCAGAAGAGTTTCTGCTGAAGCCTCTTCAGTTATCAGATCTGGACAAGCTTCAATCATACTTTCTGAAATCTTGTGAAAATGAATCTGCTAACAGTTGCATAGATTCGGAGAATGAGAATGTGATCATTAACATCAGTAACCATAACAATAGCAGTAACAGTATTAGCAAAAGAAAGAACATATCTCCAGACTCTCATCAGGAGAGATCAAGACCCAAAATGAAGGAGTTGGCTGTGGTGTAAGAAAACAACACTATAGAGAGTGTTTGGTGCATACCTGTTATATAGTTTATGACTATGATTCTAATTATGGCTATCTGCTCAAATCTAAGAGCTTAATGAATTCCCACTGAGTGTTAATGTCGTTATTCACAATTAATTATCATTTACCTCCTCTTTAAATCATTTTAATTATTATTTCATTTCCTCATATTGTATACTGCATAAACTAAGCTCTTGATTACAAGTTAATTAAAGGCTCTTGCTTTGGACATACGCAATAGACGGTAAAACTGAACTAGTTTGCAGGCAAAGAGTAAAATCAGTGTTTACACTGACAAAATGGTGTGTGTGGGGTATTTCTATCTAGGAAAATGATATTTTAACACCTTTTTTTTACACTATTTTGACACTGTATACGTGTTAAAATGTGGTTGGACGATTTCAAATTAAAAAAATAAACTTTGGTTTTTCTCTTCCAAATATACCCCTGCCTCAACTTTTTTAATTTAAAATCGTCCAATTACATTTTGACACGTGTGCAATGTCAAAATAGTGTCAAAAAATGGTGTTAAAATATCATTTTCCTTCTATTATAAAGACGAAAACATCAACAATATAGTAATTGAAAATTATTTTCCATATATAACATACTTAATATTAAAGAGGCCAGTAATAGAAAATTAATTTGAGCTTAACTAGAGTAGAGAAACTTATCTAAATTTGAAAAGGTATTTTTGGAATGTTATTTGGATTAATAAAAGATGATAAGAAATGAAAGAATTTGAAAGGAGAATGAATAAATAATGTGATATTATTCATAGATTAAAAAAGTTTTAATTGATAAAATTAACATATAACTAATTTATCATTAGATGTGAAAATAATTAAAAATATAGTGTAAATTATATTAAAATGAAATATTATTTAAAAATGAAATATAAATAACTATTTTAAATTAAAAATTATTAAATAAAAACTATAATTAATTAGTGTAATAATTTATAGGGTCCCGTTATTTTGATACCCAGTTTTTGACACATATTTGACACTGCCACGTGTCAATGTCTTATTGGGTCGCTTTATTTTACTTTTTTTTTTTTTAAATTTGGCTTGCAAAATGGAAAGCTTTTCAGAAAATTTGTATTACAATTATACCCCTTGGCTTTTTCATTGGTTTTGTGTGACAGATTGTCTCTCTCCCGTCGTCTCCCATCGTGCTCTCCTTTCCTCTCCCCTTTTGCGTGCTCTCCATTGCTCTCCAGTGCTCTGAAATGGCAAGTTTCAGAATGGACCTTCGTTGGACCAAGGTAAATGCCTTCTATCCTCTTTAGGTTTGGGTATTTTGTTTTAGGTTTGGGTATTGAGGTTCTTGTGGTTTCTTTAACACGTTATGGGTTTTGTTGATTTGGTGTGTTTCTTGCCTTCTATCCTCTTGTTATTTGATTTGATGTGTTATTTTGTTTTGGACAGTTGAGCGTGCGTCATTCATTTTCAACTATGTATGTTAGCACTCTCAACNAATGGTTGACAGAGGAACAACGGGAAGTCATCTCGAAGACGCCAAAACCTGTCATTCGACTTCCGATGTGGGCAGAAAACAATGACAATGTGGATGCCATCCTCCGCAAATTTGTTCGCCCAACTGACTTACCGTNATCATCATCCACANAAGCAGACCAACCGTCATCATCATCCAAACAACCAGACAATTAATATATTAATTTACGTATGCTTTGCTTTATGTTTTGTAGTGAAGGGGAAAATTTACTTTAATGGAGTGCTGTAATAGTATGTTATCAGTTGTAAGACTGGTTATTGGATGACTGTATTTGTATTGAAGTTTCAATGTTGTTATTGTGAACTTATATAATTTAGTAAGATGTAATGTAATGTTGTTATTGTAATCATTGTTTTCATATGAATGAATTCACCACTATTTATTTTGTTAAACAAGTCAAGTTGTCTTCAAAAACACCCAAAAATGACCAGTGGCCCCCCACGTCGCCACAGGTGGCTCCTTCGGTTCAACAGGATGTCCAAAACAGCCTTATGGCTCGCGTAATCGATTACAAGCCTCTTGTAAACGATTACAAGAGTGCTTTTAGTGGCAGAGTACAATAAAACTCACCAAGGTTCAGTTTAAAACCCTGGGTGGGACCCCTCTACATCATGGGGTGTCCCAACCACCAACATGAAACCCTACACTCACATTTGCACCAAAAACAAGTCAAGTTTTCTTCAAAAACACCCAAAAATGACCAGTGGTCCCCCACGTTGCCACAGGTGGCTCCTTCAGTTCAACAGGATGTCCAAAACAGCCTTATGGCTCGCGTAATCGATTACAAGCCTCTTGTAAACGATTACAAGAGTGCT
>NC_028355.1:13238456-13239544 GCF_000741045.1 Vigna radiata var. radiata
AGTCACCAAGGTTCAGTTTAAAACCCTGGGTGGGACCCCTCTACATCATGGGGTGTCCCAACCACCAACATGAAACCCTACACTCACACTTGCACAAAAAACAAGTCAAGTTGTCTTCAAAAATACCCAAAAATGACCAATGGTCCCCCACGTGGCTCCTTCAGTTCAACAGGATGTCCAAAACAACATTATGGCTCCCATAATCGATTACAAGCCTCTTGTAAAAGATTACAACAATGCTTTTTGTGGCAGAGTACACTAAAACTTGGACATCAATCATCAATCAACAATTATTTCAACATTGCACATAANCAATCTTCAAAATCAATCGTTGTATTGCAATTATCATTTGTTCAATGTCTTCAAATATATAAACGATTACAAACACACTCGCGTTAACGATTACAACATCCTTGTGCATTGAACATAAACAAGGTAGAAATCATATTTCTTATTCATATAAGAATCTGTACAATGTGTTTCTATATATTAAAAATACATAGTCTCCATAAACAATAATGTTTCTTACAAGGACCCCTCTACATTTGAACACAGGACAACTATCCTACAACAACCCATACACCGAAAACGCATCTAGTAATCTTATGTTTTCGTCGTCCAGGATCCAATCAACTACATATTGCTTTCTAAAAGCAAGCAATTCCTCCTGAAATGAAAACATTGATATTTTCAGATCAACGCAATCATCAAACAATAATGAAAATCATATTATGACTTACATTCGTGTACAGTGGCATACTATTCCCATTGTATTTATCCTCTCCATCCCAAATTTTCATAGCTTTTAATATTATAACTGCACAGTCATGTCTGAAACAATATAAAGATAAAATCAACCACTTTTGACAAATCACATCATATACAACATCATATTTTTAAATTAAAGACCTATCACAACTTACAGGTTAGGTTGGGATGGGATTTTTGCATGTACAACAGACAAAGGTCCTATACTCCCTTCCGGTCTGTTGTACAAGATGCAAAAAAAACGAGCAAGGTTTTCAGCCTACAACATCAAGAATATTTTCAGTCACACATATATCAAAATGTATAAAATTCTATTCATT
>NC_028355.1:13241628-13245290 GCF_000741045.1 Vigna radiata var. radiata
TAAACTTTACAAAAAAAATAAAAAATCACTATTCCACAAATATGATACAAAAAGATAGATTTTTATTGTGTGATATATATTTAAATGTTCAAATTTTACAAATCCAAAAACTGAAAATGAAAATGTTCAATCTACTTCAACAACAGCTTCACACCCACCATACTTTATATCAATTCCACTAAAAAAAATCATTAAATAATAACTAATTTCAGAAACAAAAAATAATTCTAAATTACTTACCGTAATTTAAACATTAATTTATAAATTAAAAATTATTGAAATCTAAAACAATTGTTATTATAAATAAAAATTTATAATTAATTTGTAAGTTAAAATCTAAATTAGTTTTTATAATTAGTTACACAGATTTTTGCTATTAAGAAAATAATAACTTTATGACAAATAAGTATGAAATTATTTTATTACTCGTGGAGGATCATCCATATTGAAATAGTAAAAGTAAATTTTTATTGCAAACCAAAAAATGTCAAATAAAAAAATAATTAAATTTATAAAATTGATTACTTAAATAATAAAATTGATAAAATAATTATTGTAATTAAAAAAATCATTTAAAGGATAAAAAAAAAATGCATACTAAAAAAAATATCTTTTATATATACATATAAATTTTATATATATATAAATTATTTATTTTTTTTCGTTTTTAATGTAGTATCATAGCATAAGATTCTGTTTTAGTTAAGATTTACATTTATTATAGCATCCACTACTAATTTTTATGAATTTTCACATTCAATGTTCTTTAAATGATATACGTGTTGGAGATTCCACTCCACTAAAAATAATATTAAGGTTAACACTACAAAATAAGTTGTTGTTTCTTATTTTTAAGCATAACAACAAGAAACTTTCCATTAATTTTCTTGTGTTGAGAGACTTGAACAAAACTAATATCTATAAATTTAAAAAAAAATTAAAACTAAATAACTCTATTTATATATAATATTTGCATTAGGTAATTATATTTTATTCTAATAATTAATAATCTTAATGAAAAGGAAGAGACGATTGCGAATATATGTTACAATAATGAGTTCAGTGAGAGGAAACACGGATAAGTGTGTGTGCATGGCTATCAGAAAGAACTTGGAGGATCATACAGAAGATAAAAGGAGAGTTGTTGGCATGAACAAGTTAATATATCCACTGTTTAATAAATCTAACTTGCTTTGCATGAATTATATTACCGACGACATCGCCATTGAAGCGTCCCATGTTTTATGCGTTTTGAAGATTGGTGTCCCTGTCTTCACTCACTAGTACAAAAATGCGGTTTAACGTCACTCTTTAGACGTCAGTTCCGTGAAAATCCGACGTCTACTGCTGCACGGTGACATTATCGTAAATAAATTGGAAAATTAGACGTCAGTTTCGATGTCAGGCGACATCTATGACATCATAGACGTCGCACCTGCCGCAACCTGACGTCCAATTGCCTGAGGTATGTGATAAGACAGTCGGATTTTCATGGAACCGACGTCTACTAGGCTGCAATTAATGCTACCCATCAAATTCCCAGGAGATTAGACGTCGGCTAGAAAGGGCACCGACGTCGCCCCATTTTCATTTTAAATAGACCGCAGACTCTTCTCAAAATTCAGTTTCAATCGCGTCTTTATCTCTTCTCCTTTTTCTCTGCTTCTCCTCTACTGTTTATCTCTTGCTGCATTGCGTTGTCGTTTCTCATAACGTCATTGGCTTCATCCTCTCCTTTTTCTCTCTTGCATCCCAAGTTCGTGGTTTTTTTTATGCTACCCGTTTAATCTTTCTTTAGTTTTTTATCGATTATCTTGTCGTTGAACTGATTAAAATTTTCTTTCTTTGTGTTGTGTTTTAGTGCAATTTTGATCCTCTCTTTGGGTAACATAGTGTAACATTCTTTCTTTGTTGGTTTCCTCACAAGAAGAGTGACGATCTTTTGAGTTCTCTAGTTCTTCCGACCCAAAATGGAACATGGATCCTTGAGGAAAATGAAGAATTCATATTAATAAAAAAAAATTTATGTTGCAATTATGGTCAAAATATCACATTTTAATTGTATTTTGACAAGTAAAGAACAAGTTGTCTTCCATATGTATTGCTGAATTATGCTTTTAATTTTCAAGTGATAATTTTTTTGAACACTTTCAAACTTTCGACAACTATAACATTGTGGCTTGTTTTTATTCTAATAATTATTGTCCTTCTTACATATTTAACATTATTTGTTTGATGTTCTGTTATTTCCTTTTGCACCATAGTAATATCTTTGACTCTCCTTTTTCACCATATTCAAGTTATTTCAGAACTCCTTCAAAGTCTTATTGAAGAGTATCTCATGTTTTTCTGGTTGTTTTTATTTTCAGGATCCTTGAAAATATGACTAGTGAGACGTTTTTAATCATCCCAACAACTCTAATATCTGTGACTTTATTGCTTTTTATTTTTGAGTGTATCATCATACTTTGTTTTAGAATACTGGATACAAAAGGCTTTTCATTTTCAAGTACACAGATACATGCTTTTTCTGATTGTTTTTCTCAGAATACTGCATACAAAAGGCTTGTATCAAACCTCCAAGCACATAACGCCAACACCGCCCAGCGTGAGCGTGTGCATGCAAGTAGTTATCCAGTACGGCTGGCTGAGCGGTGATATGTTTCGCTCAGCGTATGTATCTGCATGTTGTTTCTGATATTACGTGCAGACCCTTCTCACGTTATATATATCCCCTTCTTCTCTTCCCTTTGTAATATACCTAATTTTTTATCAGATTGAATAAAAGAATCTCTTTGACTTCTTCTTTTCTGTTCTTGTATCTTTCTTCATGTATTAGTTTTCTCCTTCATATTCGAGAGGAGCCTCTGTTTAGTTTTATGGTTTACAAAAACTTCTAAGACTTTGTTTGTATGAATAGGACATCTAAGGATTGTGTAATGTAATTAATGTAGTAGCTTGATGTTTGTATGAAATTTGGAATATCTAAGAATGTAAAAAAAGTTTCTATTTTTGCTATTTTGATAATCATATTTTTTCATATCAGCATATCAATTATATATATAGAGAGATAGAATCTAATTCTGTATGATATATATATCAAGTGCTATTCTTGCTCAGATTCTTTTAATTACATGGCACCTAATTCTCTATCATATTTTTTACTCCTCTTTGATCTTTGTCTTTTCCACTCGTTAATTTCATTATTGTTCATTGATTCTTCCAAATGCATATATCCAACTTTTGCAAAGCAGGCTATCAACATCTCCTAACCGGTCGTATATTGTGTGTGCCAATTTCCATTTAATTAATAAACCCGTGCATTTCATAACCATAAAAAATAAGGAAAATGATACTTTGACACCTTCTGGGTGACAAAATTTTTACACCAATGACGTGTCAGCTTCTCATTGGTTCACCTTTTTGAAAAAAAAAAAATTTAAATGACGTGGATTAGTTGAGGGCACGCGCAGAAAATGAAAGCAAACAATTTCCCAAATTCAAATTCATTTTCAGATTGCGAGAATGAAACCTAGAGAGAGAAACTCTCCCTCCCAACGACCAAAGCCCCTTCACGACTCCACCGTTGTTCGCCGTTGAACGGCCATCGGAGGTCCACCCAGAGGCAGCACCGTCGATCATCTTCGTGTCTCTTCCCACCG